>NC_056525.1:40390873-40431371 GCF_019175285.1 Sceloporus undulatus | reverse complement strand
GCCACTGCTTTCACTGCTGATGGAAACAGTGACATTTACTCAGAAAAAGTGTGTTTCAAGTTGGTGGGGTTGTAATTTTCACGAAGCCCCCCTTTCAATGCAGGAGAATTTGTTTGAGACATGTACGGTAAAAAGTGTCCAAACTACCATGGTTCTTAATATTTGGTATTTAACCTTTTGTCTACCAGATGTTTTGGACTTCAACTTTCAGAATTCCAATGATTGGCTATGCTGGCTGGGACCTCTAGGAGCTGAAGTTCATAATAACTCAAAGACCAGAGGCTGAAAGCTGTTGATGTAACTGCCAGAGTCTCCCCATAAAAATTCCAACTGTGATTTACATTCCACTGGACAAGAAGACTTAATGAGTACTCTTAAAAAGATTACTTATCTCTTTTGGTTTCTAATCTGTAAAAAAAACTCTATCAGGTTTATTTTCTTTTTTCAAATGATATGCAAGTAAGTGATCTTGACTAAAAATATGTATAGTTGAAAATCCATGTACAGTACAAAGACAAATGAAGAAAATGTGTAAAATGGCATGTTTTGTTGTTATCTGCCTTCAAGCCAACTCCAGGTTATGTCAACCTTCTCATAGAATTTTTATGAATTATTCGACGGAGGTTTGCTGTTGTCTTTCTCTAAGGCTGAGACAATAGGTCTTGCCCAAGGTCACCCAGTGGGTTTCCATGGCATAGCAGATATTCAAACCCTGTTCTCCTGGAGTCTTTGTCCAACACTTGAACCACTACAACATAAAGAAAATATGTATGCATTGGGAAATGTGCATAACAGAATGTGAGAGAATTTTGAAGGTGGAAGATTAAAATGTCTTGAAACCTGATGTGGTCAGGATTCTTAGAAAGCAATGAAAATTAAGGTGACAGATTTTCTCATCCATAGCAGGGACCTCAGTTTCTGCTATAATGTATTCCATAATGATTAATTGGGTTCCTTGGGCATATTACTATGTTGCCTCTGTTATTTTATAGCTTCTGACAGACATGCATCTGGTGTTTTTTATACCTTTAAAGGAAGCAATCTATATGTCCTTCAGTAATAATTGCTTAAGCCAGTCTCATTGCAAGATGCGTTGATTTCTCAGAAACATCTGCTTCTCACCTTTTCCTTGTTATTCCATCATTCACATCAGGATGGTTGCTGCAGCTGTAAGTTGGAGGGTCACACAAGCTGTGCTTTCTATTCAGCTGTATCTTCATAGGGTAATTACTGTTGAAAATGTGAGATTTACTAAACAAATTACAAACCCATCACAGCTTTTCCATGTGAGGAGCATAGTGGAAACAGCTAGCCTATCACTAGGGTAGAGGTGACATGTGGAAACATTGATTCCCATCCATGGGAAGTAATTGTGCTTCTTGTGAGGCTCTCATTCATGAAACCACAAGAACAAAATGATATTTTTATTGTTGTGGTTTTCTCCCTATATTTCTTCAAGATGTAATTCTGGTATCTGTGGAGCCTCTAAAGCTTCAGATCTTCTCTTTATTTTCAAGATGAAATCTTAAGATATGTCCTTAGGTAATAAGTTTACAGAGTGTATACTGTAATAATATTGACAGCTTACAAGGTTAGTTCAGAGTGCAGACACGGTATTTCCTACTCTGAGAAACTTTGAATCATAGAATCATAGAGCTGGAAGAGACCACAAGGGCCATCCAGTCCAACCCCCTGCCATGCAGGAACTCTCAATCAAAGCACTTCTGACAGATGGCCATCCAGCCTCTGCTTAAAGACCTCCAAGGAAGGAGACTCCACCACACTCCGAGGGTGTGTGTTCCACTGAACAGCCCTTATTGATAGAGATATGTGAAGTCCCCAGGAAATTCTGGCCTGTTACAGACTGCCAAAATAAAGCTGCTTTGGGTCTCTTTAGAGGCATGCTGTTTAAATGATGCATGCATCCTAAGAATCCAGAAGCTGCACCAAAGCTGCACTCCAGTGCTTAGGAATGGAGTGTGGCTTTGGTGCGACCTCCGGACTCTTAGGACCCATGCATCATTTAAATAGCATACCTCCAAAGAGAACCGAAGCAGCCTTATTTTGGCAGTCTGTAACAGGCCTCTGTTCAACTTATTAGAAATTCTTTTAGGAATGTAGGAAACTGACTTATACTGAGTCTGACCATTGGTCCCTCAGCTATGGATGGCTGAATTCTTTATAAGCCCTTCCTGAAGATCTTCAGTATTACCTGGTGGTGCATCCACCAGGCTTGACCTTGCACAACCTTCCATTGTGCTCAAGGTGACATGGTGGTATAGGCATTCCTCAGTTAACAAAATCTTTGACAGTGAAGTTTCATTTTATTACAGCTTTTTATTCACACACAGCCCCCTTTTCTACATCATTATCTGTCTAGCTGGACATTTTTAGCAGCATTAGCATTGGGAAGCTAGTGAAGGAGGGATGGGAAAACACACACTTTCAGTGTTGTGTTGCAGCATTATGTCAACAGCAAACAATGCAATAAACAAAATCTGAGCTCTAGCCAGTTCTGCTGTAGCTGTGTGTTTGCCTACAACAGACAAAGTAATCTCTTACTAGGCATACATGAAGAGCAAAAAAGGAAAAAAAATGGGGGAGAACAGGTAAGTCTGCCTACCAGCAACAACCACCATCATGTAAAATAAACAAACAAACATAGATTTATAGGTTTGGCCATCAGACGGAAATCATAAGAAGTTGTTCCTGGATAAATTTTGAATGAAGCCTTCCAGGAGTCTCTAGAATGTTTACAATATTTTTGTTTACTTACATGTTCTTTTACCTGATGTGGCTGTTCCATTGTGCATGTGCATATTCTTGTTTTGTATAAAAGGTTTCCTGAACTGCTCTTCTTTTTTGTGGTGGTGGAATCTATCTTTGCTTTTCCCAGAGAGAAAATATATTCAGGGGTAGCTGTATTGGCCATGTAGCAAAGTACCGAATAATCAAAAATCCACATGGCAGTGGTACCTTTATTGGGCCAAGCAAAATGCAGATTATATATGTTGCAAGCTTTCAAAACTCCACTGCTTCTTCATCAAAATGACACAGGAGAAAAAAAGTTTACTGTGTTAGTCCTAGCCCTGTATTTGGTCAAGATGTTGTAGTTGTCCCCAGTTCAGATGTTATGGAAGAGTTCTCATGCAGGTGGATCCCTCCTCCTTATGGCTGAGTGGGTGCTGGAAGATTCAGTCCACAAAACAATTCCATTTGCAAATTGCTCTACTCTAGTTGGCCCAGAACGATCATATAACACCTGTTCTGACATTGGCTGCCAATCAGTTTCCAGGCAAGGTACAAAGTGTTGGTGATTACCTTTAAAGCCCTACATGGCTTGGGTCCAGAATACTTAAGGGGACACCTTCTTCCGTACTGTCCATCCCACACATTGAGGTCCTGAAGTAAGAACTTACTTCAGACAAAAAAGGCTAGGCTAAAGTCTGTCACCCAAAGGGCCTTCTCTACTACTGCACCAAGTTGTGGAACAACCTGCAGGAAGAGATCCACCATATCTCCACTCTTACAGACTTCAAAAAGGCTCTTAAGATGGATCTCTTCCGGCAGGTCTTCCCAACCTAGCTAACTCTAGCTTCCTCCCTTGTGTAGGTTTATGAATATGATCTCAATTTTCTGATGTATATTTCTCTGCTTGGCAAATTGTTTTTAATTTTAACCTAATGCTGTATTGCATTTTATTATTTTTAAACTCTGATTGTTTAATTCTAGTTTTAATATTGGGGAGGGGGTTGGGAAGGAACCATTTAGTATTTTATTGTAATGTATTTTTACTGTTGTAACCCTCTTGGATTCCTAGTGATCGGGTGGGCTATAAATAAATTTATTATTATTATTATTATTATTATTATTTTTACTGGATTTAGATGAAAATTAACAGAATGAGTGCCATTATCAAGAAATGCTGATTTTCATTTATTATCCTGACTGGTAAGTAGGAGCTTTGATCTTCCCATCAAAATAAAATAAAATAAAATAATAAAGGTGGGAAATGGATATCAGTAGTATCAGTAGTTATCAATATGAATTATACTGGTGGATATGTTGTTGTTGTGTGCCTTCAAATCATTTCCAACTTATGGCAACTTATCATGGGGTTTTCTTGGCACCTTTCTTCAGAGATGGTTTGCCATTGCCTTTTCTGAGGCTGAAAGAGTGTGACTTGCACAAGATCATGCAGTTAGTTTACATGACTGAGTCAGGATTTGAAGCATGGTCTCTAGAGTCATAGTCCAATGTTCAAACCACTATATCACACTGGTTCTTGCCCTGGAGGATATATTAAACCAATACAATATAGTTAGCAAGATTGCTTTTTGTTTATATGTTTTTTATAATAGAAATAGTATTTCTTAGTAGGGACTGAAAATTTATCCAGAAAATGAAATAATATCACTTTCCATAATTATTCATGAATTCTTTACCCATGGACTCAAGCATCCACAGCTTGAAAATATTATCCATGTATTTATTTATTTATTTATTTACTTACTTACTTACTAATATTATGCATGGATTTATGAGAGGTACTAGAACCAAATCCCAGCAGATGCCAAGGGCCCACCATGCCAGGTTTCTATCTGATGGACCATATCTTTCAATATAAACTTATCTGACAATATGATCTTTGTAGGATGCCTTTCTCATGGGAGATTATTGCATTACCCTTTTCCATCCTTAAAAGTTTTCATCCAGCGCTGAGGTCAGGATGGAAGGACAGAAAAGGGCAGTGCAATCATCTCCTCAGTTCCACTATCTTCCCAGGCAAGTTTGGTGAATTCCAGGCTTTGGAATTCCCTCCTTACAAAGGTTAGGATGGCTTCCTTCTTGCTTCTTTCCTTTCTACAGGCAAATGAAATCTTTTAGAAGGCTTTTAGAAACTGACTGAGTGAGTGTGGTGTATGGTTCATGTGCAAGAGTAGGACTCTGGGACAAAAGGGTACTAAGCCTTAAAAACCCACTGGGTTTGACTTTGGGCAAGTCACACTCTCTCTGCTTCAATGGAAGGTCATGGCAAACCCACTCTGAATAAATCTTGCCAAGGAAACTCTAGGACAGGGCTGGTATAAGTCAGAAACAACTTGAAGGCTCACAATAGTAACAAAGGACATTGAATAGTGTAATTTAATAACAGAAATGCATGCATATTTTGGTGTGCACTTCTAATATATGCACTTTTAATGCATTTTTCTTAAAGTATTATTTTTACATTTTCCCCCATTGACTAAAGCTTGATTGAGCCTTTTTAAAGACAAGACATTTTTAGTTGTGCAAATTTATTTGCTTATAATTCATGTTACATGTTGTTCTCTATGACAGGAAAGAGAAAAATATGTACATGCTTTGGTTAATAGTATCACAGACCACAAATTGGATGAATTCATTAAAAATAGGGTTGGTGTGCATTTCTTTTCCATTACTGGCTCAATGATACTACCATTGCCAGTGAACTATCTAGGGATGCATCTGGAGGATATATCTTCCCTGTCCCATTTCTGAGCCAAGGTTCCCAGTAAACTGACTAAAGATAATTTAAAAGAACCAAAAAATTTATGACGGGAAGCTTTATTACTTGAAAATGGCTGCTAGCCGGTTGTTGTAATGGAAGTGACTGGTCTCCTGTTCTGTTCATTTTAAAAGTGAACTATATTTCTAGAATAACAACCTTTTACTGTGTAATATATACTTTATTCATATGTATTTGTGGAGGCTTTTCTTAGTAATGTGTTCTTCATTCATTCTTCATTGTATAGAACCTTCTGTCAATGAGGCATGGTATTGTTCTTCAGAGACTAGGGTTTCTGTTGGTTAACAGATCCACCTTCTCAACCTCTATCCAATGTTGTTTCACTCCATGTGTAGTGTTATATCTCTGCTTACAACCTCTCCTGTTTTATCTCAGCTGAGACATATGGAGCACCAAATGTGGTTTGAATGGGATGTCATCAGTCAATAAATTTCAGATATCATGGTAAGGTCAGATTCAACAAGACCTAGGAAATATTCCAGCCATTGCTTCAAGGACAACTCTTTTTATGAAACCTTTTGAGCCTTTCTTAAATGCTGCAATAACAATAGTGATGATTACTATCCCCCAACTACACATAGCAAAAGATCTCTGATTTGGATAAATCTTGTGTGTCCTATTGTCGTAATTAATCTATAACATTACTGTATTTCTGTTTAAAAATCAAAAGCTAAGCGAACTATGATTAAGGTCTTGGATTATGAATTACCTCAAAAGTAGAAGGAGAAGGGGATGATGAAAAATTTATGTTAAAAAATTCAATTTTTTACATAAATTAATGTGTTATGGGGCCTCAAACTTGATTAAGACTTTTGCATGTCTTAATCTAACTCTCATATTAAGCCAAAGAGAATGTTTTAATGAATGTTAAGAGGTGAAGAGGAGAATTTAATACAACATTTTGAGTTTGTCTGCCTTTAGCATTTAGCTTTACCCTCAAATGCAAACATATATTCCTATCATGGTGTTCCCCATCTTTACAAAATGTTAAATCTGAAAGAAACCCATGTGGGTAAAAGAACTGTTCCCTGCAGAATTACACCAGGCTTCAAACAAACTGCTAGGCAAACAATCAATACTTTGCAGAGTAGATTACACAGTGGTTTTGTGTGCCTAATTTCCCCTCTGTAGCACTGCAGATGTCCCCAAGGAATCCAGAGTATCTGTAGCCAAGTCTGTTCATTTCAGCTGTGGTATAAGGCAAGCTTTAATTAGAGGAAACTGGTGCCTGAAAGAGACAAAATAATTATATCTTCATGCAATGAAACAGAAGGGATGCGTGCAACATTCCTGAGTAGGTCAGCAGTTGACTTCAATCCAGAAATATATTTCAAAATTAAATTGTAATCAGATGATAAACTCCCTATTCGAGTAACACCTCAATGCAGAAGGGATCAACTGCAATGTAAGTAGAGCTGTAGGTTGGTGTAGAGTCTGTCACTACAATCGTACATTTCATTGTCTAAGCATTAAAAAGTACAGCATTTGTCTAAGCATTAAAAAGATCCATGAGATTTCTCTGGTGGCTTCTGGACAGAACAAGGGATTACTTCCCACAGAATCTATGAGCTACCTTTCTTTCATCTCGTTCACAGGAAAAGAGGTTATAGGACTGACACTTCAGTTGTGAATTAGGATCAGCTCTTGTGTCTCAAATGTCTTCACCAGATAGCCTTAGGAAAGTCACAGTCTCTAAGAAGATAATCACACAGGGTCTTACCGTGAGTCAGTTGCCAAGGAAATGTTGGGGAAGTGTGCATGTTTGAACACCAAGCACGATTCCCCAATGTCATGGAATCATGAGCAGCCTCTAGCATCCTGGAATAGTTCAGGGAGAGTGATTTTCCTATTAATGCAAAATTTCCGTGCTTGGCGTTCATATACATGCGCTTCCCCAATGTTTCCTTGTTGATTGACTCATGGTAAGACCCTGTGTGATAATCTTCTAAAACAGCTTTCCTAAAGTTTGTGTGCCCCATACATATTTCATTAAACCTCCCACCATCCCTCAGAAAGTATCGAATAATAATTTGTAGAACTGGAAGGAAACCAAAAGGTAATCTATTCTAAGTATCTGTCAATGCACGAATTCACAACTAAACCATCTTTGAAAGGATTCAGCCTGTGCTGGATGGGACTAGAATCCCCCAGAAATCAGCCCTGAGCCTGGATACCCAGATTTCACTAGTGGCTAGCAGTGCATTTGCATAGGTAAAACTAGTGAGCCAAGTGCACTCCTTCCTAGAGATGTCTAATCTGGCTATGGTGACACATGCTTGGCTACATCCCTTTTCATTTACTGTATCACACTCTACATGAAGCGACCTTTGAAATGTTCAGTATGATCAACATGCTGCAGCCAGACTATTGGCCACAGTTGGTTACAGAGAACATACAATTTCCTGGTTACAACAGTTTAATAATAATAATACAGTGTGCCCTTTTTTTATGCTGGGGGATCCGTTCTGGATCCCCCTGCGTAACCCCCCCCCCCCGTGTATGCTCGAGCCCCATTGAAAGTAATGGGGCTTGTGCATGCTGCAGCGGTACAGCAGCGCAGTGGCATGCACGCACCTTGGGCGCATGCCCCATTCATCTGAATGGGACGCACTGCCCCTTGTGCCCTGCGCGCTCCCATGCGGCTCCCTCACAACTTTCAGCGTATGCTGAAAGCTGCGTATAGTGTGTCTGCGTATAATATGGGTGCACTGTAATAATAACAACAACAACAACAACAACAACAATAAATTATTTATACCCTGCCTTTCCAATGCGATCAAGGCAGTTTACACCAGTATTTATGAGCTACTGGTCTATTTTCTCCCACAATCTGAAATACGGTCGATCTGTGGGGATTCTTTTCCAGACCCCTCCTCCCCACAGATGCCAAAACCCATGGGATCTAAAGTCCTGTTGGTAATAATGGTGGTGTGCCATGCTCTCCTCCATCCAGGGTACTCCAGTCTGCAGATGACAAGCCAGCTGTACTGGTCACAACTTATGAAGCCCTATACTGCTTGAGTCTAGACTGCCTGATAGTAACTGCTGTTTATAAACCTGTTTGAATTTTGAGATGTTTGCTTCCACCATCTTTACTGAGACATTCAGTGAGGACACAAAAGAGAACTTTCTCACTGATTCCTTCCAGGCTGGGGCATTCCCTCCCATGGGAGATTTCATTGGACCCCTCCACTGTCATTCCACCAGCAGTTAAAGACCCCCACCCCATTTGTTTGTTTGACAAACTTTTTGGCTGTTATAGAGAGTCCTTTACCAGGAGGTGTTGTACTATCTCCACTAATGTTAAGTTTTAAATACTTGTAGACTATCTTTAATTCAGTGTTGTTTTTAATATGATGATTATACAAAATCACAGGGTTCTTATTATTATTTCAAAGGTAGTGCAAACAAAATGACCTTGCACAGAGGAACAGAGAGGAAGGAAAGCTGACTTGTTCTTAGCTAAATCATCCCCAGAATGGATGATATCATTTTCTAAAAACCAGATGGAAATATAGAGTGCACACAATAAGAACAATTAACAATAAAAACTCAACAAAGCAGCCCCAAAACTGCAAGGTAAAATAGATTCCATCAAATCAAATTCATAAAAGCATATTTTATGAAAGCAGCAACAAAAAGAACTGCATCAACATAATTAACAGGTAGCATCAACATCCTAATTCATACTCATATAGAGCCACTCATGCCTGAATTGGAAGGCATATTAGAATAATTGTGAAATAAGTTGTTCACATATATTGCCTAGCATGAGTTCATCCATTCATTCTGAGATGGTTGCCCTTGGATATGATTTTGTGTATATACACCACCACCTAGAAAATAGCAGTTTGGTTTAGCTGTTTGTTCTACTCGACTCCTCAATAATCTGGCCACCCCACTTGCTGAGGCAGCTATTGAGCCATCTCCATTTTGGACTCCCATTGATTGGAGCCATGCACCAGGATCAGTACCACTGTATTATCATTAGTAAAGCCTCCACTTTCCCCATACTCCCACATTTGCTTTGTGAGTTCGTGTGTGTGTGTGCATGAGTGTGTGCTTCTGAGTGTGTTGCTTATTTTCTTAATAAAACTACAAAACCTATTTGGAATTTGTTCTGGAGTTCTGTGTGATTTGGAACCAATATATCCCAAGGCTGACTCTTGCCACATCTGAGGTATTTTATTTGAGTTATTAAAATTCCCCTAAACATATTAATTAATGCCAGGACACCAGCTTTTTGAGCAACAGATAAATGGATAATGACACTCCCATCTTCCATATGAAAAATGAACCAGAATCATATTGATTTGAAAAAGAACCATCCATGTTACAATGGTGTCAGTTCCCACATCATTGTGTAAAATAGCAACAGTTTGTTTTTGCATTTTGTTGTGTGCCTTCCAGTCATTTTTGACTAATGTCAACCTTTATTTCTTGGTGAGGGGAGGGGTTTGCCTGTACTGCTTTCTGAGGCTGAGAGAGTGGGACTTACCCAAGGTCACCCAGTGGGTTTTCATGTCCAAATGGGGATTCAAACCCTGATCTCCAGAGTCATAGTCTAATGATCAAGCTACAACACCACACTAGCATTTGACAAACTCATTAACTTGTTAATCACTGGATTCAATTGTTGAAAGAGCTGGAAACAAAAGTAAAACCAGTGTCTGCTGCTGAAAATCAAGAGAAGGGAAAAACCACTGGCAGATTCTCTTTACTGCTGCCAACTTTAAAGTTTCTTGGGTGGGGGGAGGAGGGAGAGTGGAGATGAGCAGAAGCAGCTGGTAAAAATGAAATGACTGATTCTGATAATGCCGTCTGGCCTGCAGGAGAGAGGTGAAAGAAATTGCAGTAATTTCTCAGTAATTTCTGGCAGCTCTTGATAGCCATTACTGGACATCACCAATTTTGCTTCTTTGCCCTAATTGAGGGTTAAGCTTTGGTTGCTTACTGACAGATAATGGCTAGGATAAGCCTAGCCTCTGCTAACAAGAAAGAGAAGGAGAATCCTTCTTAAACCATCAAAATCCTACTAAGTGAGCCTAGGGCAGCCTGGGTACAGAAGTTAGTGCTGCTGCAGGTGGGCAAAGGTTCATTCTGAATCATAATGTGGCTCCTTAAAGAAGAAGAAAAAAAGGTGGATGGCACACAGAACATGGTAGATAAATTTCAGGCAAGCTCATTTGTGGGTCAGAGAATATGGGCTGGTTGGGGGATGATCCTTATTCAAAAAGTGGCATCTAAGACTAGAAATATATGGGCTTGGCAAGAATGAGGAAAAACAGAACAGTACATTAATTGCTTTTGTGTTAATAATAATATTTATTTATAATGCCCTTTCCAACAAAAGGTGGAACATTAAACATATATAATCAAAAACAGATGATAAAACACAACCAATAAAAATGCTAAAATGCTAAAATAACATGCTAATATATAAAACAACTACACATTAAACTACACATTACATGATTCCATCCAGAAAAAGTTGAAAAATGGATGCTGGGTTTAAAAAGCAGGAAAAGGCTTTTTTCCTCTTCCAGAAGAAAGTGACAATGGGTTGCTGTACCCAGCAAGGAAATGCTTTCTCTATGATCTGGTGACCCTATGCACTCACTCTTCTCTGAATGCTCTCAGCATCCCTAATTCCCACATTCACATCTGAGGGTTTGTCATCAGGAAACAGAACTGTTTTTAAAGGGCTAGACAATGAGGACATAGAATGATTAAAGAACAGAATATTTAAAGGGCTAGACAATGAGGACATAGAAACAGTAAGAGTTCCTATACCTTGGATCAAACATTGATCAGAATGGGGATTGCAGTCACGAAATCAGAAGAAGACTAAGAATGGAGAGGGCAGCTATGGAAGAACGGGGCGGGGTACAGACCGCCGTTTTGCGGCGGTCTGCCGCCGCCGCCGCCTAGTCCATGGGGGAGCCGGAGCCTCCACACGGTGCGGCTCCCCTGCGGACTGAAAAAGAAGCTCCAAAATGGAGCTTCTTTTTCTGTCGCGTTTGCGACATAGCGAGGCGCCAGGGGCGCACTCGCTACGTCACAAGCGATGCGATGCGTACGGACGCTCAGCGTCCGATACGCAAAGATGGCGCCGGCCATGTAGAAGGGCCGGCGCCATCTTGTACGGACGGAGTCCGTACTAGGCCCAGGGGCGTCTAAAAGAGACGCCCCCTTTTTAAAATGGGACGTCCTCCGGACGTCCCAAATGCCGGTGCAGAAAGCACCCTAGAAAAGCTTCTAAACTAAGCACAAAAGTTAGAATCGTACAAGCAATTATATTCTCCATTACTATGTATGGAGCTGGACAGTTAACAAAATAGACAAAAATAGAATAAATTCATTTGAGATGTGGTGCTGGAGAAGAGTAATGATGATACTGCAGACAGCAAAAGAACAAATAAATGGGTCCTAGATCAGATCAAGTCTGAAATTTCGCTGGAGGCAATGATGACTAAACTGAGGCTGTCATACTTTGGCTACATCATGAGGAAGCATAACACATTAGAAAAGATAATAATGGCGGTTTACAGACCACCCCTTTGGGGCGGCCTGTACCCACCCCTTTCCCCGATGGATCGGAGCCTCAGCTGCCACAGTGGCAGCCCTGAGGGCCCGATCTGCCGCTTTTCCAGGCCATGGGAAGTGGCAAAAGACCACTTCCCACGGCCTGGAAAGGGGTGTCCTTGCGGTTTCAAGCCCCAAGGACACCCCGACAGCGGCGGGGAAAAAGAGAAAGGGGCCGCTCAGCCCCTTTCTCTTTTGTGTTGCTGGTGCAGGCATGTAAAGCTGCGCCAGCGACACAAATGAAAGAAGGAGCTCCATTTCGGAGCTCCTTCCTGCGCTATGGAAAGGGCGCCACAGGCACCATTCCGTGGTGCCAGGACGTCACGTCCATGCTGCTCGGTTTGGAGGCGGAGCAGTTGTGACGTCCTAATGGCGGCGCCCATGTTGAATGGGCACTGCCATTTTGGACGTACTGTGTACGTACTAGGGTTGGGGGCATCTGAAAGACTAGGGTGCCCTTCTGGAAAGGGCCCATGTTAGGAAAGGTGGAGGTAAGTAGAAAGAGAGGAAGACCACATGCTAGATGGACGGACTGAATTAAGGAGGTCACAGGTTTTTACTAATTTTCCCTAATTGCAGGGAAGATTACTTTTTCCATCCAGTACTACTGAAACATCCTCAAGTATAAAGACTCTTAAAAGCACAACAAGCACTTAGTGTTCAGTGTAGTTTACTCCCAAGTAAGTTTGCATAGGATAGATTGCAGGCAGCCTTTATTATTTTTGAGAGCTCAGTAGCAACATCCATCTTAATATGTCTTTGTGCTTGATCATTAAGTACACTTCTGATCGATTATTCCTGAGCAGGCATAACTACATCGTTGGTCATTCATTTTTTCCCTTATCATGGCGGGGGGGGGGGGGAGTCTCAGCATCCTATAGCCTAGTCTCGAGTCCCCTGCCCTCTTTTTCAGAATCCATGCTTTTAATGTCACCTGCTTAATACTATAAAATAAAATGTTTTGCGGATGTCTCTGTGTATACACAAGCACATCTTCTAAAGGATTTTAGGTCATAATGTGTTTCTGTATAAGCTGTTAACATCTCACTCAATATTTCTATGCCTATTTAACTGTCAGAGTAGAAATTTTTATATATTAACGAGTTGCATTTATATTACACTTTCCCTGCAATTATTCTATATATCTCTCCTCCTCTCTACTTTATCCAACATCTATCAGAATCCAAAAGAATTATAAATAGCTAGGTTTTTTTTTTCACATCCTAAAACATACACATAAAATGTTAGGCAGTCAAGCGTGTATTCCACTGTGGAGGAACATAAACCATATACAGATGAATGAATCATTGTTGCATATCCATTATCATAAAAGCATACATAAAATAGATGAAAAGGACCTAGATACCCTAAGGCATGAGATCACATCTGATCTTGGAAGCTAAGCAGAGTTAGCCCTGGCTAGTACTTGGATGGGAGACCACCAATTAATATCAGGCACTGTAGGCTATATTTCAGAGGAAGGAACTAGGAAGACCACCTCTGAGTACTCCTTGTTTAAAAAAATCCTATGAAATTTGCTGTCCAAGTATAGAAATAAAGAGACTAGACATAACTCTGGGTTTGGAATTTATCAGCCAGGTACTCTGTCAGTGAGCAGGTAAGGCAACATGGGCGAGGGAAGAGGAGTGGCCTTGGTCCACAATGATAATCTTGCCTTAACCAGGATATCTCTCTGTGAGATGACCCACATGGAGTGTATTTACCTTGGTCTTAAGACTAGGGAAAATCTGGGGATTCTGTTGATCTACCATCTACCCTGGTGCCTAACAGACCCCCTAGCCAAGCTGACACAACTGGTCTCAGAGCTGCTGCTGGAGTCGCCTAGGCTTTTGGTTTTGGGCAACCTCAACATTCCCCTCATGACCAGTTTGACAAATCTATCTGGTGCAGCTTGGGGGTTCTTGGTTACCATGACAAACATGGGCCTTTCCCAGATAGTCTCTGAGCCCACACATTGTGTAGATCAAACTCTCAATGCGGTCTTCTGTACGGAGCAGGTATCTCCGTGGGCCGATATTAGCAGGTAGTTAAAATCTCCGCATTGTCATGGATGGATCATTTCCTGAAGACCACTATTTCCCCCATCGGGGGTGGAAGACCTATTCATATGGTCCACTCTTGAAGGCTGATGGAACCCACTAGGTTCCAAGAAGCCCTAGAGGGTTTAATGGCTAGTAGTGCTGGCAACACTGTTGATGCCTTGGTTAACACTTGGAACAACAATCTCACCAGGGCTATAGACACTATCGTTCCCAAGTATCCTTTCCAGCCCACTTCTAACTGTAACCCCTGGTATACTGAAGATCTCAGGAGAATGAAGCCGGTTGGACAATGACTTGAGTGTGACTGGCAAAGATCTCGACTCATATCTGACAGGACACGTCATAGGATTTATCTTAAATCCTATGGTGTGGCAACAGATGCAGCCAAGAAGTCTTTCTACTCTGCATCTATTTTGTCTGCAAAGTCTAATCCGGCAGAGCTATTCAGGGTGGTTAGGGATTTAACTCAGTTACCCCCCACCCTGAATCCTTTGTTAGAACCTACAAAAGCCTGCTGTGATGCTTTTAATAATCACTTTGCAGACAACATCTCTCAGATAAGAGCGGACTTGGATGCCGGCTTTAAAACAGAGTAGTTAGGAGAGGTATCCAGCGCCTCTGCCTATACTGTTATTCTGGATCAATTTGAGTTCGTTAGTTCTGGGGATGTGGACAACCTCCTTGGTTGTATGAAACAGATGACTTGCTCTCTCAATCCTTGTCTGTCCTGGCTGGCCATCCAGGGGAGTGACACCATTAAGCTATTATTGAAGTACATAATTAATGCATCTTTTAGGGAAGGCTACCTCCCACCCTGCCTTAAGGAGGCAGTGGTTAAACCACTTCTAAAGAAGCCTTCCCTTGACCCCTTGGACAGAAACAACTTTAGGCCTGTTTCATTGTTACCATTTTTAGACAAGGTAATTGAGAGCACAGTTGCCATTCAACTCCAAGCAGTCTTGGAAGAAACGGATTTTCTAAATCCATTTCAAACTGGATTTAGGGCAAGCTACGGAGTGGAGATGGCCTTGGTCACCTTAGTCGATGATCTCCATCTGGGCACCAACAGGGGAAGTGTGATCCTGCTGGTGTTCTTGGACCTCTCAGTGGTCTTCGATACCTATGACCACAGTATCCTTCTGAAACACCTGAGAGAGATAGGAATGCCTGTCTTAATGTGGTAATGGACTGGATGAGGGAAAACAAACTCAAGTTGAATCCAGGTAAGATGGAGGTACTTGCAATAGGAACCCCCAATCCGGGAATGGATTTATGCTAGCCAGTTCTGGACAGGATCACACTTCCCCTGAAGGACTCTGTTTCACAGTCTGGGGGTGCTCCTGGACTCGTCTCTCCATTTGATAGCTCGGGTGTTTACCTGGACTCTGCTTGAAAATTTTTAATTTCATTTTAATTTTTATTGCACACTAATGTTTCTTTAACTTTTCTTCTTTGTTTAATCTCTTTTAAGGGTTTCATTATGTTTTTATGACAGGGGGAGAGATGGGGATCTTGGAATTTTTAATGCATTTCTCTTTTAACTGTACCTTGCTTTACTCTGTAATCTGCTTGGATTCCTCGAGATTAAGCAGAATGCAAATTAATAATAATAATAATAATAATAATAATAATAATAATAATTTATATCCTGCCTCTTCTGCTTTGAGGATCGAGGCGGGTAACAGCAAAGTGAATACAATATACAACAATAAAAAGAACAAGCCCCACAAGACCCTGACCCAACCCTTTCTCACAACTATAAAATTAAACAGTAAAAGATGTTTAAAAGTACCTAACAATACTTCAAACTTAAATAACAAACCACAAATAAGAAAAAAAAACAATAAAAGGAGGGGGATTCAATAGGTTCTGGACATTATCAATCGGGGAAGGCCTGCTGGAAGAGAAAGGTTTTTGTCGCCTTTTTAAAAGCCTTGAGTGAGGATAATTGGCGAATCTCTTCCGGCAAGTCATTCCAAGTTTTTAGAGTGGTGACAGAAAAGGATCTCTGGGAGGTCACTGCCAGTCTGGTCTTTCTAGATTGTAAGAGGTTTTTCCTGGAGGATCGGAGTGTACGGGAAGGATTGTATGGGAGGAGGTGTTCCTTCAAGTAGACTGGACCCAGGCCATGTAGGGTTTTATAGGTAATAACCAACACCTTGTATTGTGCCTGGAAGCTAATAGGCAGTCAATGTAGTGATTTTAAAATAGGTGTAATGTGGTCGAACCTGGATTTTCCGGCGACCAGTCTGGCTGCCATGTTTTGTATCAAGTGGAGCTTCCGGACGTGTCACAAAGGTTGCCCCATGTAGAGCGCATTGCAGAAATCAAGGTGAGAGGTTACTAGAGCATGTATGACTGTTTCTAGGTCCCGCTGCTCCAGGTATTATTATTATTAACTCAGCCTATGGAGCCAGACAGGTTCAGATATGGAGGAGTCAGATTTCCAGGAATCTACAGCTCCTGATGATAGTGGTCTTTCCAAGTATAAGCAGAGGGAGGCTGAAACAGTGGGAGACCCTGCTCAACAACAGGAAGTGACAGACACTGAGGATGCTGAGGACCCATCATCATAGGAAGAGATTGTGCCACTCCCAGTGTCTGTTAAATAGGAGACACTGATTAATTAGGCATCTACTGTTTAGAAGTAGTGGCCCATAAATCTCTCAACAGCTCTCAGAAGCTCTGTTGCTTGCAACCATCCTTTCTTGATTACTGGTGGTAATCTTCAGAATTGATGTTTTCCTTGCGTTTGGACTGGCTATGATTAATAACTCTGTTTTACTCCTTGGTGGCTTTGCTTATCAGGACTGGTCACTTGTTATAACAACTTCTAGGCCAGCTGAGAACCACCCTTTTGTTTCACCCTTGTTGGATAACTTGTGAATGATCTCAATTAAATTAATTACCCAACAGATCTTGCACCTCAGCCACCTGGTTCCTGGGTCACTGGAACACAGGGCAACAACAGAGATTGGGTTGTGAATAAGGGCCATTTTATTTTATATATTACCTTTTTCACCTTTAACCCTTGGAAGATGCAAAAGGGGATTAGAACACATGGGTTGGCTGGGTGCAACCTAGTGTGGGAGCAGCCAAGGCAGGTGGTTTCTCTCAGACCTCTTGCCCAACTTATGCTGTGTGAAACACCTGAGCCGCAAGGAGAACCCCAAAGCTGGGTTGTTCCCCTGTTGCTGCCCTACTGGAAGGCCAACCCTTGATGCCCCTCCTGTGGTGAGGCCTCAGTCCCCTGGCCAGCCCCAAGGAAAGTCTTCTTCCTCAGTCCTGGGTCTCATGAACTAAAGAGGCTTATCCCAAGCCCTCCTCATCACCAAAATGCTATTTCTCTTCCTGCACTACCTGCCAAGTTACCACCTATTTAAAACCTGCCATGAGCCAATTGTCACAGTCCTAGTCAACAATGTAGGGTAGGGAGAAAAACTGTGGAAAAGAGGGGGAAACACTTCATAGGAATGGGTGGCAGGAGCTTAAATACCATCCAGCTCTGTGCCCCCACAGTCTCCATCATGGTGTACAATACTATGATTTACATCACACTGGCCTCTTTTCCAATTGAGGCCTGCAAAATCATCTCTTGGTCTTCAACACTGTGTGGTGTGGGATGGGGGCCAGATTGTGGTGTCAAGTCAACAGGTGACCTGAAGGCATATACACAGAGATTCATAAGAAAACAAGATAATTCATGGGAGACAAAGTGGATCCCAGGGGTAATGTACTTCTTTTCTTTATGATTGACAGGAAATATATTTGGAAGTTCTAGCAATTAAACCTGCCATGCATCAGCAGTAAGGCTATAGAAATTGCTTTCCTGTTTTGATTTGCAAACAAACTGGTTCATTACTGAAAAAGACCAAGTTACCAAATTTGTTAATTAAGTGGCTTTTAGTCATCAGTATAATGTACTGAATGTATATGGCATATTTGTAAATCAACAGCGATCATCCAATGCTGCAAGGAGTCTGGAGTTTGGATCGGCTTTTGATGTGAGTTTCCTATTATTTTTTGTTGTGATCTGGGAAGACCAAGGGCTACAGTGTCTGTCTTGTAAGCATGTTAGCAGCATGGCAGACTATTCATCATCTACCTCAAGTTACTTGTCAAGATATCCTACGCTCTATTGTTCAAGGTGGAAGAAACCAACAGATATTGCCAATGAAATGGCCAGCGATCAAACACAGGACAGGCTTAATTCACTGTACAAGATCCAAGGGTCCAATAAGCCAATTTAAAATAGCTGCTATAAGCATCCACCACTTTAATGCCTGAGTCGGTAGCTTTATGTTTTGCTGAATGTGTTAATCAGGTTGTAAATCTGTTTGGGAAAAGATAGGTACATGTAGAAAAACTTCAAAAGAACAAACTAAAAGAGCATGGCCTTTGCAATAACAATCATTAAAAACTTTTCAGTTTTCCATGACTCTTAGGTGTATTTTTTTTTAAAAAAATAAAAATTAGAGACAGGTGTTCTGGGTAATCAATATTTGTTTTTTTACAAGTTTTAACATTGATTATCCAATGCCTTTTGCCCAGTCCAAGCTTATTTGCAATATCTGAGTCAAGAATACGACTGCAAACTGGATGTGATTATAAAGGTCATCTGCCTCTCTTGTTATAACAGCTTCACAGGTTACTGGTCTGTTTCTGCGGCATGATCCTTTTCAGTGCTGGTGGAATGTCAGATTCTCCCAGTGTATTTACATGAATAAATTTAAACAATGGAACAACAGAGGTAGTAATCATGTTCCAATGGCCATTCTGAACACTTCTGGTTGTTGCTCTGGATTGTGAGGGGAACAGTACTGTCTTTCTATATATACTAGGTATAAGGTGGTTCATTGCACTGTAAGGCAAAGGGAAACTGTTGGCATAAGGGGCCAGTGAATATCACCTAACACAATGATGTGAAATTGGGATGAGCAACTGTAGTTAATTTTTCACCCTCATGTGCCCACATAGACAGGGGTGTAGCTATAGGGGTTTGAATCCCTGCTCCACCATGGAAACCCACTGGGTGAGCTTGGGCAAGTCACACTCTCTCAGCCTCAGAGGAAGGCAAAGTGAAACCCCCTCTGAACAAATCTTGCCAAGAAAGAACCATGCCTTAGGGTTGCCATAAGTCAGAAATGACTTTAAAGCACACAAAAAAAGCTGTACCCCTGAAACTTGGCCACAGGTTGGCCAATGTCCATGGGTATTTTTCTTGATTCCTTTTCTACTCTGTTTGAATGGTGCATTAAGTTACAAAGTATTATTTTACATCAGCAGCCATATACTGTTGATCCCTTTCATCTGGCTAGTCCCAGCAGTAATAGAGCAAAGCATGCACCTTTGATTCACCAGGCAAAGCTCAATATTTCAGAAGAATTTTTTTAATGAAGAGGCTGACTTATGGTTAAAAAGAAGTTACAAATACTTCACAATAGGACTAGAATTTACTCATTTCTGACCTGAAGTCTTCTCTGTGAATAATGATCCTTTTGAAGAAAACAGCCCTTGTTCTTTGAACTTCTGGAAAGTGAACATATCCTCTGCTCTCTTATGCTACAGTGTTCATTTAGTGATTTTCTACCAGCCTTTTCTTTTCCACTCACAGAGATGTCAAAGTGCAGGCTAGAGCCCCCGCATTGCCTTGTAACAGATGACAAATGTATGAACTCAGAGCAAGATGATTTTTGAAATGAGAATGGATTTTTCAAATTGAAAAAATCATTGCAGAAAGTTCATTTCTTATTGTTAGGGATGCACTGGGAACACAAGTGGCTTAAACAACTCCTATGAGACAATGTCTTGCATATGGTTCTCAGCTGTACCAGTAACGGTGTCAGTTTCAGAATAATTGACTAAATGTCCATGTGGCTTGTCAAATAACCAGCCAGGGTGGTTGGCTTAGACGGAGAAGAGTTCATATTATTTGAACATAATCTAGAGCAAGTTGGGCCTTTGCATGGGAGGAAAGCAAATCAGATTTTATTTGCACTTTGAGTGAGACTGAATCCATGGATTTATTTATACCAAGAATCTCTTGGAGATATTTTGGTCAAGAAAGGAAAGCTTATAGTTTCTTGTTTCTGTTATTTCTTAAAGACATAAGCTTATCACATGAATTTTAAAACCAGCTCCAGTCTCCCAGGCTGGAGCCAGGAAACAGGATGGAGGTAGGGATTATCACATGCAAAATTGCCACCTGCCATCAGTCTGGGTCCAAGCCAGGTCCCAGCCATGTTCCGCCAGCACTTTTTTAAAGTCAGAAAGCTTGGGGGATGGCTGTTGACAAAGACACCATCAGAGCAGTGGCATCAGTAGCGGGATACAAGGTGTTTGTTCCACACCAGGTGACCTCTCAGAAGTGGGGTGACCCCTGCTTGTGTCCTCCTCTTGCTGCTCCCCCACTGGCTGCAGTGGTCTCCTTACAAGAAGACGTCCAATGCATCAGCAAAGGAGCAAGCCAAGCAATTCTATCTCAACTTGCTGTGACAGCAGAGGTTTCCTCACGAGAAGACTCCTTCCATAGTAGCAAAAGAGTGGGCTCAGCAATCCTCTCCTGGCTTGTTGCTGCTGTGGAAGAGAAGACCTCCACCACTACAGTAAAGAAACGGAACCAGTGGGCCCTTCTAACTGTCACAGAACCCCAAACAGTCCCCCTGGCAACCCCCTCCTCACTGGGTGACACCAGGAATGGGGCACCACTGTACCAGAAGTGTGGCAGCCAGACTCATAAGCCTGGCCATTCATGCACTGTGATTCAGTTCAATTATCCCAGGAAAAGAAGTCCAGAATATCAGAACAAAAGGGCTTAAATGCAACATAACACTAGAGCAGTGAAAATCCTTACTAACACAGTTTTACTGAGTTATACTTTTGCACAAGTGTGTAAGCAATTCAACAAAAGCTCTACTGGATACCATATTTGTGTGAACTCTGACAATGTGCAACTACAGCTAGAGCAACAGGCCTTGCACTAGTAAAACTCACTAGTCAAATATCACAACTGGATACGGGCCCATATATAATAGCATGTCCCCCCCCCCCCAAGGAGTGGCTTTTTTCTTGTTAGACAACATTTCCCCATGACAACCATATATATATATATATATATATATATATATATATATATATATATCTGGCTTTACTTCGCAAATGAAGATTCAAGAAGGACTCATCCTGTGCTTTCTACAAGAGCGTTGATGACTAAAAAGGCCAATCCGAGATAAGTCCGGTTGCAGAAAGCACAGCAGAAAGTCTCCTTGGGTGATGTTTCCGGGTTGTGGTTCTTTCTGTGTTGTCGTTTCTCTTTGAGACTCATTCGGCGTGAGCTTTCAAAGAAGGCTACAGCATCGTGGATAGTGCGTCTCCATGCCTCCTGATGCGAGGCCAGGGCAGACCATTGTTGGTGGTCAATTTGGCCAAGCCTGAGATGTCCTTGTATCTCTTCTTTGGGGGCGCCCCTCTTACGCTGACCCGTGGCGAGTTCACCATAAAATACTATTTTTGGGAGGCGATGGTCCTTCATCCTAGAAACGTGTCCTGCCCAGCGCAGCTGCGTCCTCAATAGCATGGCCTCAGTGCTGGTGATCCCTGCTTGCTCAAGGACAGCAACATTTGTCACATAGCCAGTCCAGTGTATATTTAGAATTGTGCATAAACAGCACTGATGAAAGCGTTCGAGGAGTCGTAGGTGTTGGCGATAGGTGACCCATGTTTCAGACCCATAAAGGAGAATAGACAGTACAATGGCTCTATACACACTGATTTTGGTGCTTCGCCTCAAGTGTTTGTTACTCCAGACTCTTTTATGAAGCCTTCCGAATGCACTATATGCCTTTGCTAATCTATGATCTATCTCTTTATCAATCTTGGCGTCTGAGGAGATGATGGTATATCTATTGACTTATATCAACAAATGAGTTTTAGTTGCTTTCGTGTTGGCCAGGAGCCAGTCTTTTGTCAAGCTAATGGGTCTCAATTTCCAGTTTAACATTAAGTAACCCCCTAAATACTTTGCACTACTACATAGGTGACTCACTATATGTTGCATGTGGAATAAAGCTATTTCTCTCCCACACATCCAAACTACTGTGAGGATTTCAGCTAGACTTAGAGAGAAAAGGAAAATCCAGTGTCATCATCCCTGATAACCAAACCATCTGTGCATTCCAGCCTGGCTTCCCCCTCACCATCCTAATATATGAGAATGGAGTAGTGAATTGTAGCAGCTGTTTGCACCTAACTGTTTGAACACAAGCAGCTAACCCAGATTCATTTCAAATACAGCAAAGTTAGTTGGCTTGTAAATGAATTTTATCTTGATTTGCCCTATGTTGCATTGCAATTGGTGCAATGTTTGGAGAGCTCTGAGAAGCTTTTCCCATGTTAATTACATAATTGCTTGATGTTCATTTCAAATAAATAACTCCTGTTCTTATTACAAGATCTATTTAATCTGTCAGTTTCTTTGTGAAGCATGATTTTGTCAAGTCCTCTTAAGATAACCACACTTAAATTGACCATGAGAGATCATAAATATCACAAAGTCCTCATATGTCTTTGTAATGATTGCAGAAGCTTTCCATATAGGCAAGTGGTGCATCCTATTTCTTGGAAGACTGCTGTCTTCATGGCGCTATTATGCAATCTGATAGCCATTATTAATCCTGCAAGAAGTATGCACATTATCTTTCAAAACCATGAGCTGAAATAGTAAGAATGGTCAATTAATATCTCTAGTATAATTTAAAGAAATGTCTCAAGCATGTTTGAATGGATGGACAAAATTAACAACTTTTACTTCAATGTATATATAACCTGAATTCTTATGGCTCCTTTTTGGGGTTGCCAACATAGGTCTAGTGAATGTACAACTGTGGCAAGAATTCTCTTGGTGACTTACAATGGTGCAATCAAGGTTCATACCAGCATAGCTCCTTTTTGCAGTGTTGTCCAATGAGGTATCAAATACCTTCTTGGGCAATTCTCTGCCCACCTGCACAGGAGGAGCCAGATGGCAGCTGGGAGGCTGCTCAGTGCCAGGATTTTTTTGTATTTGTTTTTAATCAAGACACTATGGAAGGGGTGATTTGAAAAACCTCTGTGCTGATCTGGGCTCCAGAATTAAAGAAACAGGTCTTCAGGAAAGAGATGGCTTGGAGTTGGCTGCCTCCCTTCCCTATCATTGGCACAAATATGTAAGTACAGAGATATCTACTCAGTTCCATAATGGACTGTTACATGAGTGGTGTGCCAGTAGAGGATCCTGGACTATTCTTTTAATTTGTTGTTGTTAATTACTATCAAATTGATGTTGACTTATGGCTACCCTATTTATGAGTGACCTCCAAATCACCCTTGTATTCAATAGCCCTGCTCAGGTCTTGCAGATGCAGACCTTTGGCTTTCTTGATTAAGCCTATCCATCTCTAACAGAGTTTTCCTCTCTTCCTTCTGCCTTCTACATTACTAAGCATTATTGTTTTCTCATGTCTTCTCATGATATGTCTAAAGTACAACAGTGTCTGTTTAGTCATCTTGGATTCTAGGGAGATTTCAAGCTTGATTTGCTCTAGAACCCATTTATTGATCTCTTTTTAGCAGTCTACATTGCCTGTACAACTCTTCACCAGCAGCAAATTTCCAAGGAGTGGATTCCCTTCCTATCAGCTTTCTTCACTCTCCAGCTTTCACAACCATACATAGAAACTGGAACTACAATGGCATGGACAATCCTGACTTTGGTGCTCAATGATATTACACTTAATTGATATATCTTTGATATATCGTTACCCTTTTAATACCATATATGTAATTATTTAAGAAAAGCTTTTGTTATATTTTGGTACTTAAAAGTAAGTACCAAAAGATGAGCATATGGGGCTGACACACTGGGGCTGGCACTCTGTTTAATATTTATGAGATCATAAACCAGACTGATGATCTTGTAACTTTGGGGATTCTTGTTTACTATCATTAATTACTAATCATGATCCTCAAAATCAACTTCTTAATCCAGTCAACATCTCATCTGAAGTATTTCAGAGGTGTGGCATACTGGGGCACAGGGAAATCACAACTGCAGTAATCTCTCAGTTCCAGGCTATGTTGAGACAAACAGCTTTGTCAGGACCTTACAGGGGAGGTTTCTCCTGTTTCAGCATGCTCTGTGATCAGGAGCTTGCTGCAGTCACCATTTCCAAGCATCTTGTTCTTTAGACCCTCAGAAACCTTTCTGCTGGGGTACTATTCTGCCTTAAGAGGTTGGGATTTGGGTGGGTGAGTGGGTGGGTGGGGGTGTATGTGGAACACACCTAACAACTACAGCTTTCAAAAATTACTTTTTGGATGACAGCTTTCCAAATCCTCATTTAGCTTGGTTACTGGGATTCTGGGAATCGTAAAAATGTAACATTTTCAAACTCTGTTAAGAACCCAGAGATACAGAAAGTGAACATAGTTGTGCTGACCAAAAGAAACACCTCTTGTGAGATGCTGACACCCATTTTAACATCCATGGTATGACCTTTGAGTATTAGGTCCCCCATGGATTTCTGTTGCTTAGGAACAAACTACATATTTCTTAATCTTTTTGCTGAGGTCCCCCTGGAAATGCGGGAGCCTTGTCTAATAAGAACAGATGTTTGAGGCTCTCTTCCCATAAAGATGGGTATTTGGCTTGCAGCTGTATTTATTCCAGCAAGTATGTCATAAAGATGTCTATAAGATGTAATGATCATGAGCTAGACAAACATGAACTAGGTAGGTTTCCAATCAAAGAGGACCTAGGGGCTGTGCTGCCTCCTTTGCTATATAACTTCAGAAGATTCTCTAAAGCCAAAAGAATGGCAAAAAATCACAATTTACCACCTTAATTCTCTCTCTCTCTCCTCTCTCTCTCTCTCTCTTGTTACCATGCCAGGCTTTTAGATGTGACGAACTTGAAAGCATGTGTTGCTGGCAATTTTAAACTCCCCACCACCACCACCATCTTGACAGCTCTGCATGTCATGAAATATATTTTTGGTATGGTTCTCTTATGGTTTATATTAAATATGAATATGGAGTGAACTGTACTAAGTGTGTATAGAATTAACCCAAGGAATCTGGGAGCTGGAGAACATTGAACATCCATGTCTCTAGGCTTCGGCATATGCACTAAGCCACAGGAGTGGCCTCTAGCTATGGTCAGTCCGTCTCAAGATCAAATGGAGCACTCATTGGGTTTGAAAATAGTGCTTTCTGAAAAGTACAGAGCCAGCTCTTACACTGATGGATCCCTTAGTGCAATGTGGTTATGAATTATTACAAACTTTGCTAATACAACTGAAATTTCATATACTTTAAAACATGAGTTGTTGATACACAAAAGAAAACATTCCATATACACAAGAAAGGGACTTTAGGATTGTGGAGAAAGCTATATGAAAATGTTGAGCCACCATGTGGCTACTATTAAAAAAAATGAAAGAAAAAAATAGATCACATGTAGGGCATAATCAGAAAAAGAATTGACAGATCCCTGCCAATATCATACCACCCTTAAACAAAATCTGGAATGCAGTTCTGCTCACAATGCTTGAAAAAGTATATTGTATCACTGGAGAAGGGACAGAAAAAGACAAGCAAAACTAAGGGACTGGAGTATCTCCCCTATGAATTAAATTTTCAGTGTTTGGTTCAGAAAAAAAAAGAGTAAGGGGGATATGACAGAGGTAAATAAAAGTATGTATGGTGGGGAGAAAGTGTAATATACTATAACAGAATACTGGATACAGGAACATGGGATCATCAGCTGAAGGTGAAGGGTGGGAGATTTAGGCCAGATAAAAGGTAGTGTTTCTTCACACAGTACATAGTTAAACTCTGGCGTTTCTTACCACATGATGAAATTGGGGCTTCCAACTTGATTGGCTTTAAAAGCAGGTTAGATACATTCATGGAGTTCAGGACCATCAATGGCTATATATCATCTCCAGTAACAGAGACAGTATCCCTTTCTATATTGGTTGCTGCAAAACATGGCAAAGAAAATCTAGCAGCACTTATGTCATGCTGGTGACTTAACCATAGGTGACAGGTTGGCCACTGTATGAACAAAATGCTAGCTTTCCTTATATTCTTTTCAGATATTGAATTGAAAGACTATTATCCAGTCCCATCTTAGACTTCAAGCAGATGGGCAGTGTGTGTGCCCTGAGCAGAGTGGGACTGAGCGGAGTGCGACTGCAAGATCATGGTGACCAGATGCCAAAGGAGGCTGGCTGCTGTCCTGGTCCGCAATGGACGTCTAGCAAGGAGCACTTTTTTGTGCTGCTTTTACAGCCAGGTTTGGACTTCCTTAGGTGGCTGCGATGCACCTTTGGCCTGATCTGGGGGCATGCATCATCTGAATGTCACACCCCCAGATCAGCCTGAAGCAGGTGCTTTTGGCTCATCTGTTTCAGGCCTTAATCTTTTTAAAGGTTAATAATAATAATAATAATAATAATAATAATAATAATAATAATAATATTTATTTATATACCGCCCTATGGCAAACCAATCCGGGCGGTTGACAACAGGTTAAACAATAACAAATCTTCCAGAGTGATATTATACACAATTTTCTTTGACAATTTCTTTTTCCTTGCATGGTTCCACCAGAATTTTCAGGAATTCGCAAAGTATAACATGCAAGCCATATATATCCTGATAACTCCCCTCCAGTCCCCATGCTTAAAAATAATTCAGATTAAAATATGGCAAAATCTCCAGAGGCCTGGATAGTGGTGGGGAAAATTAGCATTTAAAAGGTATTTCGCCCACCCACCTGCGCAGACAGCCAGGAACATTCTGTTTCAAAGAAAGAGGGAAAGGCTGGAATTCAACTTAGACCTTTGTAAATGGACTTCTGTCTGCAGGAAAGAGAACTGAACAGTTTTGTAATGTCTGTATTAAGCAAGGGCCTGTCTTGACATTACAATGTAGGGGAGTTGTCAAAGTGATCCTTGTGCAATGGAATTGATGCCCATTGGGACTGATGCACAACAAGACCAATGCACAACAGGATGCTGGCTAGGGTGTGCTGATGAGGACTGGCACTGTCCAATGTACATTGGGAAACACATGCCAGATTCCTGTTATGCATCTTTGCGATTCACTAACAGGGTTTCTTAGCTTCTGTGTAACTAAATATATGCAAAGTTATGTAACATAGATTGCAATAGAGAATTCTGGCCAATGAAAGAAAGTACGTGCCCAAGGAGAACCCAAATAGCCTGTTAAATGCAAATCATAGATCTGCTGCAAGGTTTCTGGAAGCACCATTTATCACTTAGAATGATAGAAGCATAGAATCATAGAGTTGGAAGAGACTGCAAGGGCCATCCAGTCCAACCCCCTGCTATGCAAGAAATCTAAATCAAAGCATCCCAGACAGATGGCCAAGACCTCTAAGGAAGGAGACTCCACTACACTCTGAGGGAGTTTGTCCACTGTTGAACAGCTCTTACTGTCAGGAAGTTCCTCCTAATGTTGAGCTGGAATCTCTTTTCCTGTAGCTTGCATCCATTGCTCTGGGTCCTAGTCGCTGGAGCAGCAGAACACAAGTTAGCTCCCTCCTCAAAATGACATCCCTTCAAGTATTTAAACAGGGCTATCATATCATCACCTCTTAACCTTCTCTTCTCCAGGCTAAATATCCCCAGCTATCTAAGTCGTTCCTCATAGGGAACCATTTTAGTCATCCTCCTTTGGACATGCTCCAGTTTCTCAACATCATTTTTAAATTGTGGTGCCCAGAACTGGACACAATATTCCAGATGGGGCCTGACCAGAGCAGAGTAGAGTGGCACTATTACTTCCCTGGATCTAGACACTTGATCTGACACATTATGAAGTGTGTGGGGAGGTCAGGTGGGTTTATGGCTGAATGAAATCCAGGGAAGATAGAAATAATCCTCTAAATTGTGAAAAATATTTTGTAATTTGTCTGACCAGAAATGAGACAGATTGCCTTCTCCTAAGGCCTTTTAAGTTCTTCCCATCTTCTCCATGTCTTCTCTGAAATACAGCAACTAGTATGAAACTTTGTCCAGTCCAAGAACAAGCAAACAATGACCTCACAATATCAAGATTTGTGAAAATGGCATACTCATACAATACCTGTTTTATGCAACTCAGTCTTGTGGGTGTTCATTATTGCACTCGTTACCTTTTTTTTAATTACATTCAGATGGAGTTCATTCCTACGAGCCTAGGGAAGTTTTCCTCAACCCAGGAACAAGGTTTTTTTAAAAAAAGTAAGTGTGCCCTTGGCTTTTCTTTTTCAAGGATAGAACCTTGCATTTTTTTAAAGAAACAAAACCATTCATTTCTGTCCAGTTTCCCAAATTTGTTAAGAGAAATGAGATGCATATTATTAACTTAATATGGACCTACGATATGGAAGGTTATGGAAGTTTGCATATGAAATCATCTTGGAAGCTATTATTTGAGTTAATTTCAGCCATAAGTAGACATCATTCAAGCACTTTTTGACTGAGCAAAGAGGCTCCTGCTGTGTTAACACTTAATGAAAACAGACACATAATGACAAGGTTCTATGGATATTCTTAGATTGTCAATGCACATAAATTAAAGATTGCACTACACCTGTAGAATACTTCAAGTAACCAGGAGTTACAACATAGAGATGTATTCATATACTTTGGGTTGCTGGAGGGCTTATATTTAAATTTACTCATGCACAATCCACTGTAACATTTTCCTCCATAAGTTCCAATGGACTAAATGAGGTTAAATGTTGAATATTTGATAGATAAACGTTCACAAGACAGGATTTTTA
Organism: Sceloporus undulatus; assembly: GCF_019175285.1. Classification (NCBI taxonomy): domain Eukaryota; kingdom Metazoa; phylum Chordata; class Lepidosauria; order Squamata; family Phrynosomatidae; genus Sceloporus; species Sceloporus undulatus. Next base: position 40,402,342 of record NC_056525.1, on the reverse strand, counting down.
TGAGGAAAGAATTTTAAAGTGCAAAATTACCAGTGGATTCCAGAGAGCTGGGTTGGACATTTCTCTATTTAAAAAAAAAAAAAAAAACTTTAGTATGTTAGAGTACGGAGAAAGAAAAATCTTCATGATTTGTTATGTGTGAGAAGAATTTTCATTTCATAAGTTATCCAGGTTGTTTTGGATGAAACTGATTATCTAGGCCCATTTCAAACTGGCTTCAGGGTGGGATATGGAGTTGAGATGGCCATGGTCACCTTAGTCAATGATCTCCATCTGGGTATAGATAGTGGAAGTGTGACTCTGTTGATGCTCTTGGACTTCTCAGCGGCCTTTGATACCATTGAACATGGTATCCTGGAACTCCTGAGGGAGTTAGGTATCTAAGGAACTGTGTTGCAGTGGCTCAGGTCCTACCTCTCGGGCATAGTGCAGATGGTGTTGCTTGGGGACAGTTATTCATACAAGAGGGAGCTCAAATCGGACGTACCTCAAGGTGCGATTCTGTCCCCAATGCTGTTTAACATTTACATGAAGCCGCAGGGAGAGATCATCCAGAGACATGGGGCATGGTGTTATCAGTATGCTGATGACATCCAAATCTATCTCTCTATGGCTCCAACTGCTGCAGTGACTAAGGATGGCATCTCTCCTCTGGATGATTGCTTTGGGTCGGTAATGGGTTGGATGAGGGAAAACAAACTCATGTTGAATCCAGAGAAAACAGAGGTACTAACGATAGGTACCCTAGGCCCAGGGATGGAAATTTGCCAACTAGTCCTGGACGGGGGTCACACTTTCCCTAAAGAACAAAGTTCACAGTTTGGGAGTACTCCTGGGTCCATTTCTACAATTGTCATCTCAAGTAGATGCAATGGCCAGGAGTGCTTGGTACCAACATTGGTTGATACCTCAGCTGCGTCCTTACCTGGACCAAAAGAACCTTGAAGCAGTGGTACATGCACTGGTAATCTCTCGATTAGATGTCTGTTAATGTGCTCTACTTGGGGCTACCCTTGTACCAAGTTCGTAAACTTCAATTGGTTCAAAATGCAGAACATGTATAAGAAATGGAAAATGGGGAAATCACCAAAGAGGAATTCAAACAAATAGCGAGCATGTGTAGAGGTAAAGTGAGAAAAGCTAAAGCACAGAATGAACTCAGACTTGCTAGAGAGGTTAAGAACAACAAAAAGGGCTTTTTTGGATATGTCTGCAGCAAAAGGAAGAAGGAAACGGTAGGGTCACTGTGTGGAGAAGATGGCAAAATGCTAACAGGGGACAGAGAAAAGGCAGAATTACTCAACACCCTCTTTGCCTCATTCTTCTCAGAAAAGGCAAAGGTGCTCAGTGTGAGGATAAAGCAGCAGAGGACAGAATAGGGGAATTTCAGCACAGAATACGTAAAGAGATAGTACAGTAATATTTGGTTAATCTAAACGAATATAAATCTCCTGGATCAGATGAACTACATCCAAGGGTATTAAAAGAACTGGCAAATGCAATATCTGAGCCATTGGCAATAATCTTTGAAAACTCCTGGAGAACAGGAGAAGTGCCAGAAGACTGGAGGAGGGCAAACATCCCCATCTTCAAAAAGGGAAAAAAGGAGGATCCCAACAATTATCATCCAGTTAGTCTGACATCCATACCAGGAAAGATTCTAGAGCATATCATTAAACAGAGAGTCTGTGAACATCTAGAAAGCAATGCCATAATCACAAAAAGTCAACATGGGTTTCAGACAAAGAGGTCATGCCAGACAAATCTAATCTCTTTTTTTGCTAAACTTACCAGCTTGTTAGATGAAGGGAGTGTTGTGGATATAGTATATCTTGATTTCAGTAAGGCTTTTGACAGGGTTCCCCATGACATTCTTGCAAACAAGCTAGTGAAATGTGGGCTAGACAATGTATGGATTTGTAAATGGTTGACCGGCCAAACCCAAAGGGTGGTCAATAATGGCTCCTTTTCATCCTGGAGAGATGTGACCAGTGGAGTCTCACAGGGCTCTGTCCTGGGCCCAGTGCTATTCAACATCTTTATCAATGACTTGAGTGACAGAATTGGGGGTATACATATCAAATTTGCAGATGACACCAAAGGAGGAGTAGCTAATACCCCAAAAGACAGGATCAAACTTCAGAATGACCTTTATAGATTAGAAAGCTGGGCCAAAGCTAACAAAATGAATTTCAACACAGAGAAATGTAAGGTACTGCACTTAGGGTGGAAAAATGAAATGCACAGTTATAGGATGGGGGACACCTGGTTGAATGAAACTATGTGTGAAAGGGATCTGGGAGTCCAAGTAGACCACAAATTGAACATGAGTCAACAGTGCAATGTGGCAGCTAACAAAACCAATGCGATTTTAGGCTGCATCAATAGAAGTATAGTGGGAAGTAATCAAGGGAAGTAATAGTCCAACTCTATTCTGCTCTGGTCAGGCCCCACCTGGAATATTATGTCCAGTTCTGGGCACTACAATTTAAAACTGATGTCGAGAAACTGGAGCGTATCCAAAGGAGGCGACAAAAATGGTGAAAGGTCTGGAAACCATGTCCTGTTTAAATAATTGAAGGGATATCATATTGAGGAGGGAGCAAGCTTGTTTTCTGCTGCTCCAGAGGCTAGGATCTGGAGCAATGGATGCAAGCTACAGGAAAAGACATTCCACCTCAACATTAGGAGGAACTTCCTGACAGTAAGAGCTGTTCGACAGTGGAACACAGTCCATTTGAAAGTGCTGAGTCTCCTTCTTTGAGGGTTTTAAACAGAGGCTGGATGGCTGTATGTCTGGGGTACTTTGATTGTGTATTCCTGCATGGCAGGAGGTTGGACTGGATGTCCCTTGTGGTCTCTTCCAACTCTATGATTCTATGATTCTATGAAAATGTGGCAGCCAGATTGGTCACCAATACATCTAGGTTTGACCAGTGTTAAAAACTGTTCACTGGCTGCCAATTAGTTTCTGGGCTCAGTACAAGGTGTTGGTTATTACCTTTAAAGCCCTACATGGCTTGGGCCTGAGTTACTTGTGGGAAAGCCTCGCCTTTCATAATCCACCCTGCACACTCAAAACATCTGGCAAGAATCTATTGGAACATTATAACATGAGATTAATATCAACTTCCCATTGAGCATTCACAGCCGCAGCCCCCACATTGTGGAATAGTCTGCTGGAAGATATCCGTCTTATTACCACCATAGATACCTTCAAGAAGGCACTTAAGATGGATCTCTTCTGGTGGACATATCCACCTGATTCTATATAAAACCATAATTAATGCTCCACTCCCAATGATGTTCATAGGACTACAGTTGTTTTTATATTTTAAGGAACTAATAGGAATGTTTAATTCAGTGTTAGTATTTTATAGTTTATATTTGTTATGTACTGAGAGGGATGAGGGAGGTGATGGCTGCTGCTAGGTTGCAGTTAAATGTGTTTGTGTCCTTCTGCACATGCATTTGCAATGGAACAGGAAAAATAATAATGGTGCACTGCAATTTATAGCCACAATTGTTCCATTTTAGCAGGCTCATCCATGCAGTGGGAGGAGGGTGGTGTGGAATCTGCATTGGTTGTCCACTGTTGTGGGAGCTGGAGCTGCAGTCAGTGCATTCTTCCCTATGAATCAGAAAACCCCAGCAGTGAGCTGGCTTTTCTGCTCTGTCTGATTTCAGCCTTGGTCATGAAAACTCACTGAATGACCATGGACAAGTCACACTCTATCAGCCTAAAAGGAAGTCAATGACAAACCTGCTTTGAATAAATCATGTCAAGAGACCCCTTATGATGGCATCACCATAAGCTGAAGTTGAGTTCAAAGCACAGAACAACAATAGAGATGCTTAGGACTGCATTGAGAGGAAGGATAAATCATATTTGAACTCTGATGAGGATATGTGATTTATTTCACAGCACAAAACCCTGCATGAAATAGAAGCTTATTATATTACTAAATATTCTCATAGCCTGCAAATTGGCTTGTCATTTGACTGTATACTTTATGAGATCCCTCTGACACTTTGGGGAAAAGAACTGTGCCATTTAAGTGCAGACCTGAAATCAAACTCTATTATTCCAATCAGAAATAACATTCCCAATGGTGATTGCTAAGTTGTTGCTACTGGTGAGAAGTAGAACGCATTGCTAGCATTGACACACACAGTTTGTGAAAGGTACACAAAAGAAATTTTCCAATGGCTTTTCTTCCTTTTTTGTTAAAAAAATCCTGAAGCTACAAAAGTCTTTATTGTTCTTCAGCCACTTCTTACCAAATTATTTCCAAATATTGTATTGAAGAAAGTCACCAATGGAATATTCTGTTTTCACAACACAGAAGTTGAATTGCTTGTCATTAGAATAGGGTTGTTAATCTGAATACAGGATGGGAATCCTATACCTCTAATCATCAATAGAAAGGGGTGACATGAAGTTTCATCAAGTGGAATTATGGCACATCTTCTTCGTTAGCCCCCTCCCAGATTTTGTTGCTTCAGCTCCTTCTCCCACATTTTTTTACTGGCCAATGGAGAGCAGGAGGATGCCAAGAAGCCATCCAAATCTATTCCTGCAGTTGGATGCGCAACACTGAAGGTGACACTATAGTCTGCAATATTGAAAATGGCAAGAATTATTGACCTGGGTCCATCAATTGTTCCAAAATATAAATCTCAATGTAAAACCATTTCTTTGTCTCACCCTTTTCAATTTAATATTATCCCACACAATTACTTTAGTATGAACATATGGATCAATTTACAGTTGTCAAGAAACCATATGCCAAGCTACTCTAGCAGTAGAAACTGCTGTAGACACTGTTCCTTTATTCCTTAAATGAATGGAATCCAATGGAGGCAATACAAAATGAGATTCCAAATAAGTTACCCTGGGAGAAGTCTCTCAATTGTACCAAACTTGCAAATTGTTTGTACAAACAAGGAGATATGCTTTATGATACAAATAAAAATCTGGAAAATTAAATTCAGGTTCAAAAAAATTACAGCTGTATCCTTTTGAGTCAAGATTCCCATATAAATTACTAAGTACAATATTAACTTTCTGAAAATGAACCTGAAGAACATGCAGTGAGATGCCTTGAAGAGCATCCAGTATCTGCAGTAGAGCATTAATGTGGTAGAGTATCTGTGGTGGAGTATATTATCCTTACTTTCTTAAAGCCAGCGTGGTGTGGTTTGAGTGTTGGATTACAACTCTGAAGACCAGGGTTCGATTCCTCGCTTGGTCATGGAACCCACTGGGTGACCTTGGGCAAGTCACACTCTCTCTGCCTCAGGGGAAGGCAATGGCAAACCTCCTCTGAAAAAATCTTGACATGAAAATCCCATTATAGGTTCACATTAGGGTTATCCTTACACCAAATGTGTAAGTGATACTCATCTATTAAAATCATGAGATATTCCAGACAGCAATGTAGACAAACTTACTCTAATCATTTGAATAATATGCTGAGGAAGTGATATGCCTAAATAGCTAATAGTTTCTGAGCACCAGAGAAATTGCCAGTTGGCAAACAACTGAGATGGAGTAGATAATGGCAACTTGATGACCCACACAATTTTTCCATTTGGTTCCAACCCAACATTTCCATGTCACTGTTCTGAATGACCTGGCTGCACAAAAGGATTCATGCTTTAGCAAAGCACATAGAACTGGTCCTACATTAGGCAGTGCAAAGCAACTGCCTCTAATTGTGGTTGGTATCTTTGATGTAATTGTGGTGAGGAATCTGTTCTAAGTTTCTAATCTTTTAAAGGATCTAGACAAATAGGGTAAATCATATCACAAACAGGTTCAGCACTCTGGGAAGCTCTTTTAAAGTTTGGAGTAAAGCCCAGATAGCATAAAGTGCTTCACCAATATTGGCATTACAAGCCACCATCAACTTCTCAGATGACAAAAAGCAGTGGGCACTAGCAGCATACAGACACAGGCCATTTCTCCTGAGCACCTTGGCTATTTATTTATGATGGAGGAGATCTCTATGCCAAATAATTTTTTTGCACTTCCTAACGACCTCAACAGGCTAACACTAAACACTGGCCTCAGGGCAGACTGGGGGCATGGTGTCCACATGATGCATGCCCCGACACTGCCATCATGCGATGCGGCCAACTACACAGTGGGTGGCATCACGGCACTCCTTTGGCACTGTGTCCTGATGATGCAGTACCAAAAGGAGTACCAGAAGGTGCCATGGCGGTGGCAACAGCACCCTTTCTGTGGCGCAAAAAGGAGCTGTTTTTTGCTGTTCCTTTTTGTGCCACAGAAATGCCAGATTGGGGGTGCAGCATGTAGTTGCTGTGGCCCCACTCCAGCACTGAAAGGTGTGGTTGTCTGCTCAGCCTCAAAGTTAACTTACTATGCTCTAATATGGTGGAAGATGCTGTCTTACAACTTCTTTCAGTACAGATGGCTTCTGTAGATGGAAACAGGCTAGGAGTGTAACTTGTAATTTTGCTTCAGGCAGGAGGCGATTCAGCTAGCCCACAGTAATGATACATTATTATTATTATTATTATTATTATTATTATTATTATTATTATTATTAAGCTTTATTTATATAGCGCTGTAAATTTACACAGCACTGTACTTATGATCTTTTAATTAGACAGTTCCCTGCCCTCAGGCTTACAATCTAAGAAGACACAAGACAAAAGGAGAAGGGAATGGTTGTGGGGAAGGGGATCAGGTCCTGGAGTTCATCTCTCCCTCTGAGGCCTAGATCAAGGCAGATGGACTGGAGGGAGGACTCTGTTTCTTAAGGATAGGCCCGGTGGCATTGGGGAGGCCTGGTGGGATTCAATTCTCAGAATTGAATGAAGATAACTAACAACTTCTGAATCAGAACTTTGGTGAGGTTCATGATGTCAGAGCACATTTGCTTTGCTGACAACACCAAGATGCAAGAAATCTCTGCTTAATAGTTAACTGGTACAAGCATTTAATGTTATGGTTGGTTGATTAGATCTGTGCCATTAGCACTGATTCTGTTAGTTCACTTGAAGAAGCAGAAATTAGCACGGGGTTGAGGCCAAGTCCCATGAGACTAGTTCATGTCAGTCATACTAATTCCTTTTATCTGAAAATACTCTCCAGCATGCAGAGGAAATAATTCATTATGGTTCTTGAGCAGTTTCAGTGCTTAAAATACTTCCAATTTTATTTTTCTACTGTTTGTGAGATACCAGCTGAAATCCTATCTCCAGCATATAGCTATGATACACATCTCAACGCGCCCTTTTTAAACTTTTCTCTGCTGCAGCCCCCCCCCCCCCAAGTATGCCAAATTACATGTTTATGGAGAGTGAGAGAAGCAGCCAAAAGGCTTCCAGGCATTCTTTTTTAGCACTGTAATGTCAGGAGTTTCCTGATGACAACATTACAGCTGTATGTCCAGCTAAAGACTAATAGCTGTATGCTTCTCTGCTACTGCCTACCACTCACCACCAACATGGAAATGGCTGTCTTGGGGGTGCTGAAACACAGAAAAGGTAGGTTTAGGGTTGATTTTGCATGGTTGGAACCTTGCATGGTTGGAACCAACTTTTCTCCTGAAAAGCTAAAAAAGTGACTCATGACGGTGTAAGTTTAACTTAAGCCATTGTATTTCATGGTGGCTACCATGTGAGATACCTTCATATACATTTTGATTTACTTCATAACATTCACATTTTGTTGGCTCTCCTTCCCCATATTCTCAGTTGTCATCATTTGCTTTCAGTGGTTACATCACCATGTAGCCAAATCTATACTCATTCCCCCCACATTTGCTGGGGTTAGGAGTACAGGACCCACGTGAATGTGGAAAAACTGCAAATAACTAAAACACTATGTTTTACTTGAAAAAGCACCTCTCTGGGAATCTTTAGGTCCTCCAGTACAACTCTGTAGTCAACAGCTGCCAGACATTAACCAAAGAATTGCACTGGAGGAACTACAAATGCCCAGTGGAGTGTTCTCTCTAGGAATCTCTAGGTCCTTCAATGTGACCTTTGGTTAAAGTTGACCATAGAGTTGTGTTGGGGGACCTAGATATTTGTAGAGAGAACATATTAATAAAATCTATTAATAATCAAATCAGCAAAAATCGAAGCTGCAAATGTGGAAGGACAAGTGTACTTGTTTATGTTGACCCTCATGATTTAATTACTGTGCTCGCTTCGGCAGCACATATACTAAAATTGGAACTATACAGAGAAGATTAGCATGGCCCCTGCGCAAGGATGACATGCAAATTCGTGAAGCGTTCCATATTTTTTTAAAAAAAAAAAATGATTTACTTACACTATCCAGTGCTTGCTACTTGTTGCAATCATATCACATGTAGCTTCAGATGTAGCTTATATGACCCTTGAGTGTTCATAAGCTACCATTACAAGAGAGGCAGAGGACTGCTTCTTGGTGTGAAGAAGAATCACTGCTCATGAAAGCTCCTAGGAAGGACAATTCTCAATATTTTGATTGATTTTTCCTCCTGATAAGAAGCATCTGAGGGGATCCAGAAAGGGCCCTAGGGATGCAATATTGGGTGAGGACTTTATGCACCCTGCAAAACCACGTTTCCTACTCTCAGAATATATTAGTAATTTACTTTTTTTTTTGGAACCTATTTTATTCTTTTCTCTCTCCCCCTCCCCTTTTTTTTGGCAACAGAAGCTACTAAACCTCTCTCCTTATGGAAAATAAATGAATTAAATATTTTCTCATTTTTAGGAGGGGGGGAAACAACAGCCCTTCAGCTGTGTATTATTTATTAATTTAGCAACCCAGAAATTGCCAGTTCTGGATTGCACTAAGAATACAACTAAGCCTGAAAAATCCATCTTCTGACTGGTTAAGAGAATCTTCACCCACAGCAAAGATTAATTAATAATCACAGCTATGTACAAAACAAAATCAAGGATTTTCAAGGATTTGATGGTGACTAACATGCTGCCTAAATAGATCAAACACATATAAGCTTTTTAAATAGGAGATGACTTGCATTTGGATGTGGGTAATGTTCCTTGATGCCTGTTTGCCAGTAGAACCTCACTCGGAATAGTAACTTCTTCACAGATTATGAAAGTGCTGCCAGTGATAGATAATAGAAGTCAAATACTAGGATGTATTAGACCTTTCTTTTCATTTTCTAGGAAAACTCTGATCTTGTATAGACGTCACTGACTGTAAATTTATCTTCACTACACAGTGATGACATCACTAGTTGTGACTCTTTCCTAAGGAAATTCAGCAATTAGTAGTTTAGTGAAGCATTTAGTGTTATTTGCTAGAGGCCTATAGTGTTTTTCATTGAACTACAGTTCCAAGGCCTGCAGAGCATTTGGTTTGAAGCCTTCATAGTATTTTCTGACTTTTCATCAAAGATATCATACCAATATGGGTTTTATTTGTTTTTCTTCTTGGTATAATTTCAAGGATTCCAAATTCCAAAATTTGTCATACAGACATAGGACTATGTCATGCATGAAAGATAGACTGGTGCTTCCCTCCACACACAGCTGATGAAGAAGGTGTGTGTGTGTGTGTGTGTGTGTGTGTGAGAGAGAGAGAGAGAGAGAGAGAGCATGTGTGTAAATGTGCAGGGAAGATGCTTGGATAAGGGGAGAACAACAATCATATGAAAGAGTGATTGGGCGGGTAGGAGAGATCAGACATATTATATACTTCCAATGACATAATCAGGACTATGACCATGACTCACAACTGATGTTATAATCTCCCCCCCACCAAGACCCCCCTGCTTTTTATGATTGGAATAGGAGTTAATTTAAGGCTAGTGCTGAACCTGATGGGGTTGGTGGTGTTCTTCACTTGACAGATACCCATTTTCTTTTACCAGTAGCTTTTAATTCAAAATCCTTATCTTGTATGTCAGATGTGTGCACAGATTAGCAGGATTAGGCTTAGTTGTGACAACCATTGTGATAGGAAACTTGACCTTTATTTCTTCCATCAAATGCGATCTGCATACTATGAATCTTTATTTTGAGCTTCCATTTTTTAAAAAAAGAATGACTCTAGCTAGTGCAAATTTGATTTTGGAAGACTCACTTCTGTTTCATGCATGCCATGATTTTTCAGCACATCTATGTCCTGCAACTTTTCAGAGATAAAGACATGTGGCCAAGTTACATTAGTGTGTGGTCCAGATGGCAAAAATTATTAATATGGAAGAACAAACAAGCTAGAAGAGGTTGCAGCATTTTGCCTTTGTCTGAGTCTACTGGAAAGGCAAGATTCTGACCCCTCTCCTCTCCCTCTCCTACCAAATTAATTGAGTGCAAATTACTTTTGCATTTTTTCAGCAATTGAAGTAAGTTGAGGTTGAAGATGGAAAATGGAAAGGAGAGAGAAACTGGGAGATTTAAAAAGCAGCTGAAAAAGTGAGGTGACAGGGGATTAATTGGGACTATTTCTGATTTATTGGGACATCTAGAAGGTATGCACATCATGCGCATTCAGTGTCTGTCATACCTGAGAAACTGTTTCTCAAAATAATAAATAATTTGCAACTATAATTGCAGTGTGGAATGTGGCTGTATATCATAATTGTACTTTTTAGTTGTTGATTGTCATGACATTAGAACTGAGCGATGCAAATGCACCTTGGCATTTCTTGCTCACATCATTGTATAGAAACAGTTAGCCACCATGCGGTGGTGCTAATCAATCCTCTGTCTCCAACAGACATAGGCAACAGTGACCATTGTGATGCTGTCTGACTGCACCTTCTATGAATCCTAGCTAGCTAATCAATGATGAAGGATGTTAAAAGCTGTAATCCAACAGAATTTGGAGGATTACAGTTGCCCACTATAAGAGCCTGCCATAAATGTGTGCCTGGGCATATTAGAGGTCTGGAAATTGGAGTTCATGGTGATAATTTACTATGTAACCAAAAGAGAGGTTCTGTGCTACTGCAAGCTGTGATATTTTCAAATATACACCCTGTGGTAAGGGACTGGCTGTTTTCACCATTTTTTTCCGGCAGTAATTTTTGTACAACATAGTGTAAATCTATGCACACCTCTGTGGAAATAAGATGAAATGAGTTCTGTGCAACTTATTTCCGGGTAGGTTAGTCTATGGCAAAACAAAAACATAATCCTAGTACTAGGTAATCTAGTACGGAGAACATCACATATGGATAAGAATTCAGTGCTAGGTCAAACGGCAGCAATACTATCCCTTTGTACTATGTTGGTATCAGTAAGACGGTTATTTTTATTTTTATTACCTTACCCCACCATGCTGAGCCACTTCAGCCTTTTCTTTCCTCATCACAAAGCCTCATGCAGCAGCAGAATTATCTTCAACTTCCCAGCAAGCCTACTTTGTCAGCCACATCCTACACAGGGATGTTGTTCAGCTGCTGTGAGGTATGAAATAATAATAATAATAATAATAATAATAATAATAATAATAATAATAATAAT
>NC_056525.1:40362212-40390863 GCF_019175285.1 Sceloporus undulatus | reverse complement strand
TTATGTCCTGCTTCTCCCTATGGATCAATATAATTGAGACTGCTTTATTGGACCATGAAGAAAGCCCTTAATTGTGTGTATCCACTTTCCTTTATGAAATCTGGTGAAGCTACTCCTACCAGCTACAGCAGAAACAAATTTGCTTCAGCCTCCCTCTTCATGAATATTGTATATTTATTGAATATTCATAGGACATTTGATGTATCCATTTGTACTCCATGATTTTCTAACCATTAATACCCAATGTATTTGAATCACAAATTTATTTTTTCTTTTTATGTTAGTTTGTCCAGTGGCACAACCACAAACTTTCTATCTTCTAGGAATACTTTCTACATTGACTTGTTTGTCAAAGAACTCCTTTACCTTAGCTTTGAATCCCAGCTGAAAATTATGTGGCATGTTTTATGATGCACACATTTCAAAAAGGACACTGTCAAATCTCATCAATGCTTATTGTCAGTATAGTCAACATTTTCCTTTGGCTCTATATTGCAGGGGAATGTCAATAACCATGAACAATCCATTATAGGGCTGACCTAGAACATAGCTCTTTGAAGTGGTGCCCAAATGGTGCCCACTCCCTTGCTAGAGAAAGTGCTTTCTTTCTTAAAAAAAAAAAATCTTTTGGTGCCACATACACAGCGATATCTGACTGTATTTGATAGCTGACATGTTACAGCTTTATCTTTGTTTCATCTAGTACTGATATCCAATATTTAATATCAGTTTCTAATATCTAATGTCAGTACTGATATCTAATACCCGATAGCATTTAATATATTACATATAATCACAATGAATATTCAATAGTAGGCATCAAGGCTGCTAGTCATGGTGGCTATGTACTACTTTGATATCAGATGGACTATATTTCTGCATACCAGTGACCAGAGAACACCAACAGGTGAATGCTATCATGTCCTTCTTGCTGGCTTTCCACAGGCATCTAGTTGGTTGTTGTGGAAACAAAATTGTGGCATGCTCAATTGATTTTGGTCTCATTCAGCATGACTTTTCGTCTGTCCTTACATTGCTTATGTGATTTCATGTTTGAAAAGTGTCAGAATCAAAACTGTCAAAAATTTCCAACACATCTGAAACATTCAGATTTCACACTTTGACTTTAAAGGTTTCATATTCAAAATGCAAAACTGAATGTTGAGTCTCCAGATTTCTTGTTTAGCACTTCCATGAATAATCTAGAAATATATTGCCGAATACCAACTATTTGAAATTAATACAATTCATGTTTTTTCCCTGAGGGAAAAGAGAGGCGTCAAAAGATCACAATTATGTGTGTCCTGCTGTAGCAAAATTTTTGTGCTGTGTTCTCTCTTAACAGATATATCTTTTGCTTTTTAACATATATGTTTCATAATGTTTTAATTCTATATCGAGTTTAATCACATTTTAAAAATAATGGCTGGAATCCTTCATCAAAGTCTGTGTTATATAAATTTACATATACTTTGCTGTGTAGCAGAGGCATTAAGAAACCCTGTTAGTGAATCTCAAAGATGCCTAAAAGTATACTAGCAAGAGTGTTGTCAACGCTCACCAGCACTCTCTAACTGGTGTCCTGATGTGCTTTGGTCTCGTGGTGCATCAGTCACTTTGGCATAGTAAAGTGGTACTCCCTTACATAGTAACATAACAGCAGCCCTTTACGGATACAGATATTATGGAACAGACTAATTTTAATTCCTGCAGATATAAGTACACTTACAAGGACATAAGTCCTGAAGAGGATTCTGGCTGACTTTTTTGTTTTTTAATGTTATGTGTTTGCATGTTCTTTTCTTAGTAGTTGTTTTACTTTTTGTAATCCACCTTGGGGGGAAAGGCAGGATATGAGATAATGATGGTTGTAATCATAATCATGGCCAGAGCTTCTTATAAAAGTATACTTAACTAAGGGCCTCAACAGACTGGCATAAAGAACTGGCCTCGGAGCAGAGTGGGGATGTGTCATCTGCATGCTGGCCACCCAGATGCTGCCACCACACCACCTGGCTGACCAGACAGCAGGTGGTATCACGCTACCTCTTTGGCACAATGCTTATATGTGCTGCACCGAAGAAGTGGTGAAAAGCCACCACCGCCATGGCTAGGGCACCTTTTCTGCAGCGCAAAAGGTGCTGCTTTTTGTTGCTCTTTTTGCCCCATGGAAATGCCAGTTTGAGGCCATGGTGTGTAATTGCTGCAGCTCCAATCCAGCGACAAAACAGGTGGCTGCAGGCTGCCCCTTAGGGGCAGTCTGTTCAGCCCCTATGTAAGTACAGTGGAACCTCACCTTACGCGGGAGATCCATTCCGGACCTCCCTGCATAAGGCAAATTCCACCTATGCTCGAGCCCCATTATAGTGAATGGGGCTTATGCATGTGGCAGTGTGCCACTTGCATGGCAGCCACATGCGCCATTGAAATTATTGCAGTGCGGATTCCGTGTATGGTGCACCTGTGTATGGAGTGGGCATGCTGTAACTAGTAACTAAGGCATGGGGCAGACTGCAAGAAACGGTGGTCTGCCATTGCCCGTTTTTGCTCCTCAGGGACGGCGCAGCCCCCAAATGGCACGCCGCTACTGCGGAGCAAAAAGAACCCCAAAAGAACCCGGCTATTGTTATGCCGCTGCCACGTAGTAGGGTTGTGGGGTGTGCAGTCGCTCCACCCCCAGGCAATCCTACTACGTGTCCAGGCCGGCACAAAGCGCCAGTCTGGATAAGTCCTAACTAATCTCTCCTGGTCCAACACCACCCCTGATGGAAATGTTATTCATCCATGTGCTGATCATTGCAGAACAGATCTCCTTCACCCCATTCAGATGATGCCTGGTAAAGTAGGCTGGAGGTTGAATTACAATGATGGTGATAATGTTACCGTTGGGACTAAATAGTGATCATGAAAACTGAACAATTATGGATAACATAGGACCATTGACTGTAGTTCAGTCATGTACATTCATACATTATTTTATAAACATTATAGTATTTAGATTAAAGATTGTAGGTCCAGATCTTCATTCTGACCTAAAGGCGCCAGGAATTTCAATTTTAGAATCCATCCCACCTTTTTTTCTTCAAAATATATTCTTTGTTATTATAAATTCTTTCTATTAGCCAAAAATGGAAATCTGATACAGAATGTTGCATTCTGTAATGAACTATAATGCCATGAATGGGCTAAGTAATCACCTGGAGCATGATAATAGAGAATCAGTCTCACAGGGAATAGATGTGTGACTGTGACTGATTCCATCACATAGCATTGGCTATTCCTTTTCTTTTTTAAAAATAAATTTTATTAAATATATTAAAAATAACACAACCATCATAACATCCATAACACATAACACATACCAACTAACACATAAACATATCTACTATTAAAAAAACATTCATACTCTAACATAATATCTTCCAAAAATTAAAAGGTCTTCCCATTAATCCTATCAAACCATTTACTCTCTTAATTTGTGGTCAACTTTCTTTCATTTCCTAATAGCACTTTGGCTATTTCTTTTCGAGGGCTATCTGGAATATGTATATAATATGAAATACGATATAATCTTTTTTTAGTCAATGGTCTTGTGCTTTGGAGAGTATTCTCAACACCATTGATTTCTGTTGAGGTGTATATATATTTCTAAGATTTTAAAAAAATGCATTCCTATGTGATATTGAGTAATAGAATTGAGTGTTGTTCTGTCTCTTTAATATCTATAATATGTATGTATTTGTGTTTGTTTCTAGCCCCTGCAGAAGACCTTTTACTGTTAAGGTCTAAATGCGTTGGATGTTTTTTTTAAAAAAAAGAACTGAATAAACAGATGACCATCTCAGAGCATGTGGAGCTTGTTTCCTTATTGTTTTCTGAATTTATGTGGGAACCTTACCTTTAAAGAGAATCTGTTCAGTTAATTTATTGCAGTTCATGAGAATAGCAGACATGGGTTGAAAGAGAACATCCCCACCATGCAGCATAAATATCCAGATGTGGAACTCCACTTGTAGTTGTACCTTCAGGTTGTTTCCAACTTTTGGTCTAAGACAAACCTATCATGGTTTTCTCTTGGCAAGATTTGTTGGGGGGGGGGGTGCCTTTGCTAAAAAAGTGTAACTTGCCCAAGGTTACCCAATGAGTTTCCATGGCTGAGCAGGGATCTGAACTTCAGGGTCATAGTCTAACACTGAGAGCACTACACTATGCTGACATATGCAACTACACTAGGTGAGCCATACAATCTCCCTATCACATACTGAAAAGTCCCACACCAAGATGGTGGTAGGTTTCTAGAAGCACAAGTCCAATAAAATAACTCTTCGAAGCTTTGAGCATGCACGGTGACTCCAGATGGCTATTTCCTGCTTCAAAGGGAGCAAGCAGGATTTCAGAAGCATCTGACTATGTCCCCATAACCACATTTGTAGCTATCGCATCAATGCTGAAATCCTTCAGAGGACCAGGTGAATCTCAGCACAGCTGTGACCACTTCATAACTGGCTATGGTTATACACCAGGTACTTCTGTGACCCTTCGTGCCTGATCCTGTATGGGGTAGATTCAGGGGCTTTTCAGCATGTGTGTATGAGGAGTTCTTTTGAAACTGTGGTGAGAGAGAGGGAATACCAACATCTACAGCACACACCCCCTCAAAAGATATCTGCACATGGCCATAGTATGAATCTGCCACTGATATAGTATGGGGCATGATGATTAAATCCAGTAGTATTCAGAAATATGATTTTAGATTTTGGTGTTTATAACTTTGTTGTGTTTTTCAGAAAGTATCAGGTTGGTACAAGTGAAGAGGAGTAATCTATCTGAAATCACAATAATTGTGAGTTACTAGGTTTTAATGAGTTGCAAAGAGCCTCTTGGGAGCTCACCTGCATCCTCTCAAAAGTTTTCCACTTGCGTCTCTCAGCAGAAACTGCAATTAGGAAAACCGACAAGTATGATAAGCTGCTGTGGTAAAATGAAAAGATCTCAGCAAGGCTTTGGCTCCTTGGTGGTAATCAAATCTACCAAAGGAAGAAAAAAAATCAATGTTGCTATCTTTATACATCAACATAAATGCTTAAATTTTTATTGCATAGAGAAAAACAAGTCATAATGTACCAGTGGGGTTTTCAATAGCATGATCCAGGATATGAAAAGACAACTGCTGAAGATGCCTTCATTAGACACACACTTCTCCCTTAAATCGTTAAAGATGGAAATAGTGGACATTTTTTTCCTAGAAAAAAATTGAATCATATAAGTGGCTTTCATATATTCCCTGCATGAAAGGAAAAATTGCCTGAGTATTGGCATATTGTGGCTGTGCTAGAATCATAGAATCATAGAATAATAGAGTTGGAAGAGACCGCAAGGGCCATCCAGTCCAACCTCCTGCCATGTAGGAAATCCAAATCAAAGCATCCCTGACAGATGGCCATCCAGCCTCTGTTTAAAGACCTCCAAGGAGGGAGATTCCACTACACTCCGAGGGAGCGTGTACCACTGTTGAACAGCCCTTACTGTCACGAAGTTCCTCCTAATGTTGAGGTGGAATCTCTTTTCCTGTAGCTTGCATCTATTGATCTGGGTCCTAGTCTCTGGAGCAGCAGAAAACAAGCTTGCTCCCTCCTCAGTATGACATCCCTTCAAATATTTAAACAGGGCTATGGAAAAGTTATTTTATTGGACTTCAATTTTCAGAATACTACCACCATCTTGGTGTGGAATTCAGACAGCTGTGGTCCAAAAAGAGAGGGCTTTCCTAGGAATGTGAAGAATATTTGCAAAAGTTCCTCTTTCACAATGGTCTTGATATGTTGAAACGTCTTACTGAAAAATTGCCAGCCTCCATGAGAAGACCTGTTTCTAGTAGGAAAATGAGGCAAGGAGACACCTTACTTTCCCAGTGAAGTTTCCATAATTTGTGCAAATATGTCTTAGCACAAAACTAGTCTTTTGCCTTCATGAAACAAAGCACATGCACACAGCAAGCACAGAAGGACCAGCAGATTGATCAGAAATCTATATCAAAAAAACCCACCCAAAAACCCAGTGGGTGCTTCTAATGTTTAAAGTCCATACAGCAAGGCAGCAGCAAATTTGCAATTTCTGTGGTCTGGGAGGTGGTGTTGGAGAAACCAAGGACTATGGTTCTGTGGGAATCGATATCCATAGCAAGGTTGTCCTGACAGAATGGAGACTTGGAAACAGATGCAGTTATTGTTGCTGCTACACACTTTGCTTCCATGCAGCCCTGCCTCGAGGAAAGCCCTACAGGACAAAGGAGCTCCTATAGATGAAATTTGCCTAGGAACCTCTCCAGGGGCATTGCTTCAGTGGGGGCACAGTGAGGGCATGCCCCCTTCAAATAAAAATCCTGCTCCCCCTTTAATTGTTCCTTCAGTCCCCAAATTTCTAGCATTGCAGAGACTGAGACATTGAGGCGGGTTACAAACCGCCACTTGGGATGTCCTCAGGACGTCCCAGTTTAAAAAAGGGGCGTCTCTTCCAGACGCCCGTCTTCCTGTTACAGACTCTGTCCGTAACAAATGATGGTGGCCGTTCCACACGGCCGCCGCCATCTTGACATAAAGGACGCTGTGCGTCCGCACGTCGCACGGCGCTAATGACATTGCGAGTGCGCCATTGGCACCTCGTGGCGTCATGAGCGCGCCGCCAGCAAGAAGCTCCATTTTGGAGCCTCTTTTTTGCTCCGTAAGGGAGCTGTGTGGTTTGGCTGCGGCAGCTCCCTTGCGGAGCAAACAGCAGCGCCGGGAGACCGCCGCAAAGTGGCAGTTTATAACGCCTCCGAGAATCATTCACATTTAGAATTCACATTTGCTGGTTTTAAACTTCCTTGGTCAACTTTGCCTTCCCCTTTCTCTTGCATGTTAGAAATTACATAAATGCTGGTAATTTGTGTAATGAAATTTGGGAATTGAAGTAAAATTTCACTGGGAATTCTTTTTTTTCTTTGTTTTTGGGAAATGCCATGATACACAACACCCCTAGTAGCTACATACTAGTCTTCTTAAATCTGGAACTGGCTACATTTACAAGAAGTAGTGAAAACTGAGTAAGCAAGCAATGTGCTCTTCTGCTGTCATATATGAACTTAAATATTGTCTACAGGCATAATGCCAAATTTCCAAAACGCATGTGGGATTTGTACATCTCTCTGCAAAGGAGATAAGCATGTTCTCTCTTGGTACTGTTCTATATTGGAAACATAAAAAATATAGACATCCATTTGTGAACTGGGCTCTTCTTGTGAATCCCCTGGGAAATCTCCATGTGATGAGATATTCATTTGGAATAGATAAAGTCAATTGTTATGCTCCTCAGATATAGTTGAACTTCATTACTCCTCATCATCAGTTGTTATAGTATAGGGTTGATGGGTATTGCAGTCTAGCAACATCTGGAAGGCCACACTTTACCTGCTCTTGCTATATACTTATAATGCATTTGTTCTCCATGTATGGATCAGAGGGTGAACGTAACAAGGTATTTAGTACTGCTTTGTGAAATCACCAATATTTTGAGGGCTACTACATGACAGAAGAAAATAATGCAGGTAGCTTGGGACTCCTGGTTTAATTTGAAAGGGAACAGAGAATAATATTTTCTTCAGGGAAACTTTCTTCTCATGATATCTGATCAGTGAGTGTTTGAGAGTAAATCAATATGTGAGCAGTAAAACAATAATGCACTTTAAACCAAATTATTAGTAAACAAATCAGTTTGGTAGGCAGTGGAAATGTGATGCATTATTCATTTCTGTTATCCAGAACACTTCACTGGCTCTTGGAGTCTGGTGATAAAGTATTCATAAAACTATATCCACCCTCCTTGAAAACAGTTTGTAATGTGATATTAAAGTTAAAAGTGCAGTGAAGTATATTTCCCCAAAGCAAGATATTTGAATAATCCTAGATTGCATCCATCTCATGCTTCTTTTTAAAGTTAGGTTCATCTTATTTATTTATTTATTTATTTATTTTATAAAAGCACTTACATTGCATTAGAAATAAACATGTTTTCCACTTAGTTTTCTCTCTGTCTCCTTAATATCTCCCAATAGATCCAAGTAATTTGCTAGCTATAAATAATTTCCCTGGGACCGGGAGTAGAGCACATGGGATTGCTTGTGCATTTCAGTGTTTGTAGATTTTGAAACCTGAGCAGCTTAATTGCAGCACTTGAGAAAGATCCTGTTTTTGACTACAATACCCAGAATTCCTGTGGTCATGCTGGCAGGGGTTTTCTGAGTGTTGTAGTCCTTCAAAAATAGAATTAAAAGATAATGCTTCCCAGTATTGTTTAGAGGTTCCAGTTTATAAAATAATGGTAATATCAAAGACACAGTGTGGTGTAGTGGTTTGAGTGTTGGACTAGAGGTCTGGAGACCAAAGTTCAAATCCCGACTTGGCCATGGAAACCCACTGGGTGAATTTGAGCAGGTCACATGTTCTCAGCTTCAGGGGAAGGCCCATCTGAAGAAACTTGACAAGAAAACTGCATGATAGGCTTGCGTTAGGCTTGCCATAAATCAGAAACAATTTGAAGGCCCACAACAACAACACCACAACAATGTCATGTATTATATATTTTCCCAGATTTACAGGATGAGCTTAAGACATTTTATTGAGAATGAAATGACATATTCTCACTATTTTCCTGCTGTCCTTTGAGTTAAGATAATAGAAGCATAGAATCATAGAATCATGGAGTTGGAAGAGATCACAAGGGCCATCCAGTCCAACCCCTTGCCATGAAGGAATAAGCACTCCTGACAGATGGCCATCCACTCTCTGTTTAAAGACCTCCAAAGAAGAAGACTCCATCACACTCCAAGGGAGTGTGTTGCACCGTCGAACAGCTCTTACTGCCAGGAAGGTCCTACTAATGTTGAGGTGGGATCTCTTTTCCTGTAGCTTGCATCCATTGTTCCGTGTCCTGTTCTCTGGAGCAGCAGGAAATAATCTTGCTCCATCCCCAATATGACACCTCTTCAAATACTTAAACAGGGCTATCATATCACCTCCTCACCGTCTCGTCTCCAGGCTAAACACATCCACCTCCCTAAGACTCTCCTCATAGGGCATGATTTCCAAAACCTTCACCATTTTGGTTGCCCCACTGTGGACATGCTCCAGCTTGTCAACATCCTTTTTGAATTATGGTGCCCAGAACTGGACACAGTATTCCAGGTGAAGCCTGACCAAAGCAGAATAGAGTGGCACTATTACAGTGCATCCACCCCATATGTGAGTTTGCTGTCTGTGGCTTTAAGTTTACGCAGATGGCAAGCCCCCGATGTTTCAATGTCATGTGTGGAAGTCTGTGACCCTTGAAACCTATGGGACTTGAGGTCCCACATTTTTTGTCATATGTGGGGTGTGGTGGCATGGTTGGGTCCAGAACGGATTCACCACATATACATAGGGCCTGCTGTACTTCCCTTGATCTAATCATTATACTTCTATTGATACAGCCTAGAATTACATTGGCCTTTTTAGCTGCTGCATCACACTGTTGACTCATGTTCAACTTGTGGTCTATTAGGACTCCTAGGCCTGTTACAGACGGGCGTAAAGTACATCCCCAGGATGTACTAGGGTTAGGAAAGGGCGTCCATTCCAGAGGCCCTAACCCTAGTACGTTCTGGGGACGTATAAAATGGCGGCACCCTATACACATGGGCGCCACCATGGGGATGTCACCACCGCACCGCCTCCAAATGGGGCAGTGCGGAAGTGATGTCCTGATGCCACGCGAGGGCGCCTGGGGCGCTCTTTCTGCGGCGCCAGAAGAAGCTCCATTTCGGAGCTCCTTCCAGGATTTGTGTCACTGGCGCAGCTTCTACACGGCTGCGCCAGTGACACAAATGAGAAAGGGGCCGAGTGGCCCCTTTCTCAGCATCCCCACCACCATCGGGTGTCCTTGGGGCATGAAGCCCCAAGGACACCCCTTTCCAGGCTGCGGGGAAGCGGCCTTTTGCCCCTTTCCAGGCCGTGGGGAAGTGGCCTCTTGCCACTTCCCCGCGGCCTGGAAAGTGGTGGATTGGGGCCTCAGAGGCTGCTGCTGTAGCAGCTGAGGCTCCGATCTGGCGGGGAAAGGGCCGGATACAGGCCGCCCCTTTGGGCGGTCTGTAACGTGCCCGAGATCCCTTTCATTGTCTTATTTAGCTAGCTGTCCCCCATCCTATATCTGTGCATTTTCTTTTTTTCTGCCTAAGATGCTTAATAACTGATAGTGGTTGAATTACATTGCCACTGTATATTCTAAAATTTATCTCCCAGTTTCTGGCAATAAAGACACAATAATAATGAATTAATTTATCAATAATTTGTTGTCCTTTCATGACATCCAGAATCAGCTGCCTGAAGCAACTACCTCAAACTGACTATGGGCATTTTATTCACACTTCATATACTGGATAGCCTGAAGGAAATAAAATACCATGCAAATTGTTAGATGAGAAAAATCTAAAGGTAAACTTTACCTATTCAAATATTTTTGTCTATGGAGATATAGTCTACAGGTGCATCCTGCCTGTATAAGGTTCTGTGTGGGATTTTAGTTTATCTGAACATGTAAATGATTTTGCAGTTTGAATGGTGTTTCATAAATCAAGCCATGATCATTAACTGAAACTGATGGAAATCACACTCAGTGTTCTATGCTTGTTGATACATGTGAACTGTCAACAATCAGAATGACTGTGCGTGCGTGGTCATTCAAAAACACACTATATGCTGTCTGACTGCAACCACATGGATATCTTTTTGTTGCCTCTGGACTTGCACTGTGCTGAATTTTTCCTTTGCAACTCCAAGTTTCCTTCTATACTTCCCACACATACTCTATGTTGCACCAGTAGCATACAGTGAATGGGTGAGCATGTGTTCTGAAGTAGCCATTAAATGTATGGATAGATAGCTGCAACTGTACAAAGAGTTCCATCATTAGTGTGAGAAACAGTTGGACCATTGATTTCATGGAGACGGATAAACTGACACGTTCAGCAAGTCTGAATGTCATCTATACTCACGGCAGTCTAGCTCTGTATCTTAGTTCGAACACCAGATGGTCCTGGAGAAGATGTGAAAAACCCATAGTGGGCAGATGGTTAATAATCCGTTCCATTAATTTACAGGGTCACTGATACATAATACAATGCTTAGACTAATCCTGACAGCACAATGCTTGATGCTGTTCCCATATTGTGTATTCCTATAATCCATACAGCTTCTGACTATATCTTGGAATCACTGTCCCATCTGGCAATGTGACTGATATCTCTGTATGTCCCTAGTGTTTTCACCAAAACCTTCCTGAAGCACAACCCTGGGCAGTGCTATTCTTAGAATAAAGTTTTGCTAAATTCAGTCAAACTCTTTCCCAAATCTGTGAACATAGGACTCTGACCTAGAGACTGAAAAGCACATGGCAATATTACAATAATAGGGCCCTGCATGTAGACCTGGGGGAGTGCACAGTGGTGCTGCCTTTGGCACAGTCGGGCAGCAGTCATGGAAGAGTCAGAACCATTTGTCAAAATGTGGATATATGACTCCAATTTGATGGCTATACATGAAGTGCTACAAACAATCACGGTAGCTGTTTCTCAAGGGTCATGCCACTGCATAACATAGCAACAAAATATATGGTTCTACAGCTCTATTCCATTCTCATTTAATTATATCCAAGTGAATGTGGATACAGAGTTCTATGATATCTATGTTATTGGGAGCTCTGCCTTATCAAGGTTTCTGGTTATGTAAAACTCAGTAATTAACTAACATGGTTCCTGGTTCTTTTCAGGCTTTCCCTCACTAACATGGGGAGGTCAGTAGTAGAGTGGCTGGGGATGGCATATGTTTGCCAATCAGTAAATAACTCCTATCTATCCAGCTATCCATATCTTGCCCTACATCCAAAGATCTAATACATAAAAAATGATTTGAAGCAATGGCCAGGAACTGGGTAGTGATATACACAAACTTCTGCCCCACCTGGTGCTTTCACTGGAATTGAAATGTGAACCATGCTTATGAATAACATTTTTGTCATTGCAAAGGCTAATATTCTCTTTCTTCTGCTAAAACAACAAAAGCCCAACTCATTATAATAGATTTCCCAAGAAAGACAAGACAGAAGTTCTATCACTGGTAAATTCTACAGGGTTTTTAAAATCTCAAATTCTTTCAATTTTTCATTTTTTGGGAATTCCTATAAAAAAGAATTGAAATAAAATTTTCACTATTCTTATGTGTAACATGTTGATTGGCCCTCCAGTTAGAGAATGTTTAGCTTGCATGGAGAAGGAGGTAACTAGTTAGCTGAATTTCAAGAGTAGTAGTTCTTAGTCTTTTGTATTTCAAATGTTTTGGACTTTAACCTCATGGACTCTGGGAGTTGAGGTCTAAATGTATGAAAAACCCTAAGCTGAGAATCACTGTTCTAGGGTATTAACAGAACAGTGCAATGGCATAAACTTAAAACACCCACAATATGGATAAATATGGACATCCAGAGCATGTATTATTTTTAAAGAGAATGGTAAGATCTATCTCCCCTCTAGTATATACCTTTCTTTAAAATTCTCCCCCCCCCCCCAAAAAAAAACCCAACAACAATTCTCTGGATATGTTTTGGACTGAAATGTGCTATTGATCACCAGCTTTTGACATCTAAATATTTTGTTTCAGTAATTGACATTTGACCCTGTCTGGAAGCTAGCATGCAATAGAAGCTGATAGCTATGATGCACAAAAGCAGTTAGTAGCAGACAGTAGCTAATATCAAGCACTCAGGATTTATAAATTTCTGACAGCTGACATGCAGCAGAAGGCAGTATTTGACCATGGCTGAAATTTATTAATCAAGATTTGACAGAAATTGATAGAATCTGACTTGTTGGAGTCAAGGAAAAGACTGCCCCAAAAGGGTGGGCTGGTGTTGGCCTGTTTCCCTCTGGAGGGATGCTGCAGCCACCAAACTGTGTGGCGTCCCTCCGGAGCAATAAGAACCTGGAAAAACTAGGTTCTTTTTAGGTCGCTGGGTGGATGTCAGGAGTGCGCCAATGATGCATTCGTGATGTAACAGATGCACAGCGATGTATGGATGTTGCATGTCCCTTACGTCAAGATGGCAGCACCTGTGTGGATGGAATGCTGCCACCAGGCTACCACCATTATATACTACGGTTCTGGACCATGCCGTTGCTGCACAGTCCAGAACCCTAGTATCGCAGCCTCCATGCCCCTTTCAGCCCATCTGTTTCATGCCAAAGTTGACCTAAAGAAGCAGTGCTTGGCAGTATCTGACATGTTACTGAGACAGAGACAAGTTTCCTTGGCTTTTCCAGGCACCCAGATCCAGTATATTCACTCCATACAATAAAAAAGCAAGCCTGTCCCTCAGTGCAACCATGATCTGTGAAATTTTATATCAGCTCAGCAGAGAAAGCATATCAAACAGAGGGCTTTGGGAAGGTTTCAAGGAAAGAATGCCACTGGATGGGAAACTGCATGTGCTTGGGTGGCCTGTAGAAAACCACAGGTCCCACCTTCCTGGCCTCCCTCCCCATCAGCCCCAAATTGCTATTTTCATGCACGTTAGCTCCTTAGAAGTTATTGTTGGTTTCCCACCTGAGAGTGGCCTTAAAACATCAGCAAATGGCAACAAAATGTCACTTGGCATCTGCAAAAATTGTGGTGGCGAGAAGCCATTACAGCCTTATGGAACATAGAAGAGTCCTAAATGGTGGTCTGTTGCCTAGGAATAGAAAAAAATATTGAAAAATTCTAATAAGATAATTCTGGACTGATGAGAAGCTTTTGGGACTTACTCTGCACAAAACTCATACCCTATTGTTTTGCACAGAAAACATTTTCTGCATAGGAAACACATTATTTTTGCAGGAATATTATTTTTCTGCTCAGAAAAAACACTGATTCCTGCTGAGAAAATGCTGTAGTTGGAAACTTATTTTTCACAAAATTCATGCATTTTGTTTTGTACAGAAAGCAGCATTTTCTCCAAAGTAAACAACATTTTCAGCACAGAAAACAAAATACCTGCACTGAATACACATTCACTCAAATGGTTTTTCTGGGAATATCTGCATAGCTAAATCCAAACCTTTCTAAATCCTATTCTTAGAGTTATGATGCCTGTCAGCCCAGGATTTATTCTATATTCACATATGACCAGTGTTATACTAATTAAATTTTCTATATCTTTTAGAAATGCATTTGGAATCTATAGCATGGGATTATTGTGTAGTATCCTAGAGTTGCCTTAACACTGTAAAACTGAGCAAGCAAAGACCACCTTTCATCATAACCAATCTGAGTGCAAGCATTTCCAGTTACTGCAGAAGTACAGCCTATAGATTAGGACAAACTCATAAAAAGTAAATCACATCAGATATTATAGCCAGTATTCGAGAGAGGGGGAAAATAAGGACAGCAAGTTATTGCACTGATGTTTTGTTTGTCTTTGCAAACTCACCAAGGCCTCCTCAATTTATATTCCCCAAGCCTCGGCTAACTTGATCATATTGTTCCACTAGCTGGTTTAAAGTGGATTATTAGACTCTAAAATCTTAAGGAGGCAGAAAGACTATTGATTGGACACATTGCTGCCTTGACCTTCTCACTGAAATGAATGGAGTCCCTTGGCTATTGTTTTCCTTTCCCTTTGCCATAATGGAAGTGGGCCATTAAAAGCCATTGTCATGACATAGTTGTTTTTTTTTAAAGGATGACAAGGGCTTTCACATGTGTATAGGAAGAGACAATCATGTCAGAGACTGAGAGTTTGGGAAGCTCAGCTCATGATTTTTATATTAATAAACATAAGATGAAGCAGAAAAAAACCCATGCCTTTTATAGGACACGGGCCCTTGCAGGAATATGACCAGAATACATCTAGAAATATTATTATTGGATATGTTCTGGTCTGTTTTACTTTCATAGTGAGCTTGCTAGATTGGCAAAATACACAGCAACACAACTTGGGTCAATTATTGAAAATTAGGACTAAAATCTGCAGCCCTTTCACACCATACAATAGCAGTAGCAAGTATTTTTCTATACTGCTTATTGGTGCACTTAAGCACTCCCTAAGTGATTTACAATGCGTAAGCCAATTGCCCCCAACAAGCTGGGTACTCATTTTAGTGACCTCAGAAGAATGCAAGCCTGACCCTGAGCCCCTGATTGGTATTGAACTCATAACCTTGTGGTTTTTTGTGAATGAGTGCTTGCAGTATAGGCATTTAACCACTGCAGCACCAGGGCTCTTGATTATAGCAATATGATTCTGCATTCCTATCCTGAGATTTGTCCATGTGTCTTGACATATGCTCCAACTGTCTTGAATTGGCAAGAATAGTCCAGATTAATCTTCTGATGACATGCCTTTTCAGCTACTTTTTAAAATATCCCAGTCTCACTATCTTCCTCACACTTTCTCCCTTGGTCCACCATTTATTTCTGTTGTTGCAAACTGAGTTGAAAGTGCAAAGGCATTTGTACTTAGTTAACTCAGCAGGGGAGAAAGGAGAGGGGCAGAAGCTTGTCCTTCCCAGTATGCTCAGACAAAAGCAAACTGCTGCACCCTCTCTTAGCTTGTGTTTTGTTCCCCATGAACAACCTTTGTTATCTTGACCACACTCTGTTGCTGTTTGGTCACACATGTCTCAGTTTTCATTTGTGAAATATTGGAGGGTGCAATAGAATGGTCTCACTGAGAATTCTACATACTCCTCCTTAAACTGTAAATCCCAGAAGTACATAGAATAAAAACATGGCATTCACCTATCCATTTTAGAGTTCACATCTTTACATACTCTCCCAGCTTCTTCTCTGCTGACAAGTTGTTATAATTAGTACAACCATCACACACAAACACACATACACATAGAATGCAAAATTGCCATACTTTGCCTCCTACTCTGAAAATTATTAGTTGCCAGGCACAACCTTTGCAGACACACTGTTTTGAAATTCCAGTATGTTGATTTTCTAACTGCTTTAGAAAGATAGAAAGAACATTGTTTTAAATGTGTGTGACATTGTCTGGTTCAGTATGTTGTTTGTTAATAATTGTATTTTAAATGCAATATGCAGGTAACTCAATATCTGGCATATGATAATTATTGCCCCCTTCCTTTTCCTTTTAAGAGCCCCTAAAGAAGTCAATTTAATTGTGTGTTGTTATTGCCAATAATGTGTTATGGACTAATTTGTAGAATAAAAACCATTTTAATGTATCCAGTCTCCTTTTCACACCAGCATCATCACCATTAGAAAGGTTATCAAGGAACTCAGTTCATTTGCATGTTAATTGTGGTAAGATGGTAAACCTAAGGTTCCATAATGTGAAAGTTTAATATTTTTATTAATTCCTAGTTATCTCCTTTGTCAGCAAAATACACAAGAGATTTTAAAATCAGAATCCCCCATTCCAAAATGGAGTAATATAGCACTTTGATCTACAGTTTTAAAACAGGGCTGGGCAATTGCTTGGGGATAAGCCACAAATCCACTCCCCATCACTTTTCCTCTCAGGTCACACTCTCAACAGTAACTTCAATATCTCAGTTTTCCTTTGCAGTTCCTCTCAAAATGGTGACTGGAACTGATATGGTGTTACTTCCTATTGCCATTTTGAGGAGATTTTGAGCGGTTGCCATTTTGAGAACTCAAGAGGGAAACTGATGTACTCAAGTAGTGAGGGATTCTGGGGCAGTTATATGAGGGGGCATTTTCATATCCTTTCATACATTTGGGAGGTATCTATATGTTTCCACATTAAAAATGCATGAAATTTGTATTGTGGGTTTTGGGAGAATATTGGGGATGCAGGAGCTGTAAAAGTAATGTTTAGAGGCTGCATGTGGCCAAGGCCTGATTTCCTCACCTCTGTCTAACCATATGAAGAATTCAAAGACATTTTCCAATGTTAGCCTGGAAAATCATTATGCAAAAGGATCTTGTTGCACTTTTGAGGCTAACTGAAAGAGAGGGGTTGGTAGTATGAACTTTCATAGACTTGAATCTTCTTCACATGTATGCATCTGAGAAAGTAGACTGAAGTCTAGGAAAGCTCATGCTACCAACTTCTCTCTTTCAATTACTCTCAAAGGTATATAAAGAATTGGTATGGTTTAACTTTTAAAAACACACATTTAAGAACACAATCTCAGTTATAAATGAAAAGAAAATGTTTACCAATTCATTATTTGGCTGTATGTCAGAATTCAAATTTGTTTTTTTTTTAAAAAAAAAACAAAATACCCATACATTTTGCTTTGACATTTAGGTCAGGCAAATGCTTTAGAACAGAGGTAGACTGCATATAACCCATGGAGGGTTACAATCAATACCTATATCTCTCTGTCTATACATAAATATATTTGGAAATTAATTGTAACGTAGAGCACGATAAAGCAGAATTTAGAAAAAAAATTTAAATCCTGCAAATGCATAAGTAAATGAAATCCAGGGCAAAGTGACATAGTGACAGAATTTTACATAGCCCAACAAGATGCAAGCTAGAATAGAAGACCCACATGTTACAGTTTCATTTATGACCAAGCCAAAGCTGATTACTTGACAATGTGAGGTATTAGAGGTCATTAAAGAGATGGCCATGAAAGGATTTAATTATCATTAAGACACATGCACAACATAGGTCCAGGGGCTCATGATTTTATAGAGTAGGGAAAACTTATGCCAAAGAGTTTAATCAGTTATATTTAAAGTTTGTCATTACTGGGTTCCAATGAAAGATATAAAAGGATCACAGTGTGTGAGGCCGGTCTATTCTCTAAAGTTCTTAACAAGTTGTCTGCTTGCTCTAAAAATGCTTCATACCATGATATATCTGCTTTATAGTTTATCCTTTTGTGGTAATCTTGATAAACTACTTAAATTATTGCTCTCTTGTGGCCTTCAGTTGGGAGAGGCACCTCCTGTGTTCAGTCCATAGGTCATGGGCCTAATCCAACAAAATATACGTGCCCAACCCCAGCAGATTATCTTTTAGCTAATGTGATCCTTAACTGAGAAAAACAGTCCCTCACACTTAATTTAGAAGAAATAAAGGGAGATGGGGATTACCACCCATTATCATTTCATTGTAGCTCTGCAGTGAAAGTGTTCAGCAGGAAAAAATAATCAGATTAAGTTCTGAGAAGCCCAGCAGGCAATCTTAAACTCTTACCAGTGCATACCATATATTTTTTGTTGTTTTGGTCCAGGAAGAACACAGCTCACAAGAGTTCTTCAATAGGGCTCAATTGTTTGATGCACTGGACATAAAGGTTTTTGGCCAGCATTAATATTTACGGTGTTCCTGATGGTGGCTTCTGAGAAAGGGAAGCTATTTACGATGTCAGTGATTTGAAGCCATTGTCAGAGAGTTACACCATTTTACCTCCTGCAGTAAAAGGAATTTAGAGATAAGAAGAATAAATCACTCTAGGGATTAGATTTATTCAACTGGAGTTGGATTCTGAAGGGCTTCTGAAAGGTTAGATTCAGAAATAGTTAGCTGAAAGTTGCTCAAAGGAAGTGCTCTGAGAAACTCAAGATTCCTGCTCAGTTTGACCTCAGTCTCACTCTGCACAATTACGACAATTTGCCTTTGCCTCCACATTCAAGCAGGCATAGCTCGTAGGGATGCGGTGGACCCCATAGGATAACACTAGGGATGCCATTCTTCACTAATTCCATTCTAAAAGAAATCAATGAGTAATTTTAACAATTTTCTTCTTGCTATGGGAAGATTATTTGCAGTTCAGGAATTATTCTGTGCAAAATTTACACATGGTTGTTTTATGTATAAAACATTTTCTGTGTAAGAAAGAGCATTTTTCTGTGCTTAAAATAACATTATTTTCAAAGAACACATTGTGTGGGGAAATAGAGAAATGTGCCATGCTTACACAAATAATTACATGCCCTCAGGGGACAGTAAAGATAGAGACAGGTCTTTGGAGTTCCCTGCTACACTCCTTTTTCTTGACAATTCTGTTACTTCCTTCCTCTTTTGCTTCCTTCCTATACTGATACTCTCAGCCTTGAAGTCACTTTCTTCCAGTAATAGCAGAACTTATTTTCTCTCTTTCCCAGATATGCAGTTCACTGTAGACGGACATCAACCTATCTTTAAAAACCTCCAAAGAAGGAGACCTCACCACACTCCGAGACAGCATATTTCACTATTAAACAGTTCTTGGCATCAGAACATTCTTCCTAATGCTTAGGTAGAATCCTTTTTCTTTTCCCTACGAGCTATGCCTGCTTGAATGTGGAGGCATAAAACAAGTTTGTTCCATTTTCGACATGGCATATCTTCTATTTGTTAAAGCACCTCTCAATCTTCTCTTTTCCAGGTTTCCCTATGTTGTTCCTCATAAGGCTTCATTTCCATACCTTTGATCATCTTGGTTGCCCTTCTCTGGATACATTCCAGCTTGTTGGTATCCTTCTTGAACTGTGGTGCCAGAACTGAAGACAGACTTTTATTGATAGTTCTGTATAAGCTGAGGTTTTGACAAGTGCCTTGCAATGAACCAATGACACATGGTTACAACTAGAGTCCTATGTCTTATTGCTTTTTTCCAATGTACAAAGAGTTTCCGGAACTCAGCTTCCAGCTGTACATCTAGTGCTGGTAAAGGGCGATTTACATTAACAGTGCCTTCACAGTGAGCTTGCAAATAACAGGCATTTATATTTTATGTTGGTTCAGGTTAGGGGGAGTATACAACACCTCTGAAAAATGTAGCTACTTATTGAAACTTCTTTTGCTTCCTTTGAAATTCTTTGGGTGATTTCCCTGAAAGGAATCTTCAAATCCACCTTGAAATGCTCCCTTAGGTAAGTCTAATGTTGGCATTTGCCCCATTAAGGTAAAATTACAAAGGCCAGTTGGGACCCCCCCCCCCCCCACATACACACAAACACATGTACATGTGGCTCTGGTTAGCCTTTCCTCGGTCTCACTTTTCCTTTTAACAATATAGTTAAAATGGAAAGAAAAATGGTCTCATTAGGCAATCTCTTTAAAATACACAGCATGTAGCCTTCTCCTCAAGATATATGCCATAGTACTTACACATTTATGCTATCAATCAGAAGAAGTGCAATTAGAAAGTTTACAGTAATTTCCAATAATTTCACTTCAGTTGAGCTAGTAAATCATTGGTTTTAATAGAGCAGTTATAAAAATGAAGAGAGAAACCTCAGAAAAATGTCATGCATCCTAATCTATTGGAATTAAAATTATATTAATTGCATATGCCTAATGTACATTCACATTTGTGCTGCATGAATGGAGGTATCCTAGAGTCCAAACCTGCAGTATATGTTGTGTTAGATACACATCTATATGAAAACACTGCACAGTTTGCAACACAACCATGTCTTCCCAACTACCGTATCACCCTTGCAAAAATATTCCATCTCTCTCTCTCTCTCTGTGTGTGTGTGTGTGTGTGTGTTTGTGTGTGTGTAAAATCTTACCCTTCAGATACAAATGATGTACACCATGCTTCTGTTATAGTGAAATCTGCTGGCTTTGACTTAATTACTGATTTACTAGCTTTGGGTAACCAGTGGTGTAGAAACTTGTACAGGTTAGTCTATATCTACATGTAGCCCAACATTTTCTATTCCGACCTGGTAAGACTTCTGACAGAAGTCTTTCACATCTCCTGCACTCTGAGTTCTTCATCCAGTGCTCTACTTGTTATTGCAGCAACAGTGCACTGGAACTAGCATCATTTCCTTCTCCTCTGTGATTCTCCATGCCACCAGAAAATCAGTTTTGGAGAAGGGGCATTTCAACCATCGAGACATGGTTTTGGAAGCATAAAGATGTTGTCAGTTGGGAAGTGGAATCACCCCTTCCAATTTCTAGTGGAATTTGCCACTTGAAGCCCAGTATTAAGTACTGCTATGAAGTCCTGGAGCATTTTCAGAGGAAGGTGACCAAAATAATGAAAGTTCTGGAAACCATGCCCTATGAGAAGCAATTTAGGGAGCTTGGTAGGTTTAGCCCAGAGAGGAGAAGGTTAAGAGGTAATATGATAGCCCTGTTCAAATATTTCAAAGGATGTCATACAGAAGATGGAGCAAGTTTGTTTTCTACAGCTCCAGAGAACAGGACATGGAACAATGGATTCAAACTACAGGAAAAGAGACTCCACCTCAGCATTTGGAAGAATTTTCTGACAGTAACAGCTGTTCAACAGTGGAACACAGTCCATTTGAAAGTGGTGAGTCTCCTTCTTTGAAGGTTTTAAACAGAGGCTGGATGGCTATTTGTCGGGGTACTTTGATTGTGTATTCCTGCACGGCAGGGGGTTGGACTGGATGGCCTTTGTGGTCTCTTCCAACTCTATGATTCTATGGTTCTATGATTCTATGGGGTTTATCACACGTGACACTTCATCAAATGGGGTGGAAGCGTCACCAGTGTGATGATGTTGCAAGTGCTTCTAAAGTGGAACGGAAGCATTATCGCCATGGAATTGTCAGGGAAGCAGCCCTTTTCTTATTCATGGATTAATCTGTTAATAATAAGAAAAGGGCTTCTCCGCTGATGATTCCATGACGATAACTCTTCTGTTTTACTTTAGAAGTGCCAGGCATGATCACACTGGTGGCGCCTCCACCTCTCCCAACTCTATGATTCTATAATTCCTACTGACTGGAGGTGTCAGGGATTGGATCTGAACCTTCTGCATGCAAACCATGAGCTCTACCATCCCACATCCCACACTCTGGGGGGAAGCCTGGAAACCATCCTATTTTGAGTCACACTACTTATCTTCATAGTTCAGAAAGTATGGTCTGCACTGACAGGCAACAGTTTTCCAAGATCTATTTGGAAATGATAAAGATTGAATCTGAGGCGTTCTGCAGACAAACTACACTTTTCTTTATCCATGTAAATTGTAGGCATCTCCAATATGCTAGGGGGGAATTCGCCTGATCTTCCTTACCCCCTCCTAGATGCAAGCCCCTCATGCTCCTCCTCAGGGCCCCAGGGCCCTCCATGGTTCAAAGTTTTCCCCCCCTCCCAAATGCTCTCTAGGTTGCATGGGGACAGTTTTGGCATGTTTTTTGTTTTCCCTGGGCCATTTTAGGCCTTGGAGAGTTCTTTTTTATAAAACAGGATATAAATAGGAAGTGATGTCTGTTTACTTCCTGTTGCTAAAGAAAGGGTCTCCTGAGCCCCAAATGGCCTAGATGGTGCTAGGTTATGGAGAAAATGCCTCCCACACCTGCTAGAGAATGTTTGGGCACACTGGGGGAAATATTTTGGTTTTATTTGTGTGGGTGTTATGGTGGAGGTGCAGCCCTCCAATGTCTCATATGGGCCTAATGAGGGCCCCTAGCCTCCCACAGATGGCCAATCCTGGAATAAATAAATGCAAAATAACAATGTAACAGCAAATCAGTGAGGACTAGGAGATATACTCTAAGCATTGTAAAGAGAGAGATAGAAAAGAGATACCAGGGTACTTAATTAATAAGACAAAAGCTCCTGAGGTTCTTGGTGCCTTTTCAGATCTAATGCCCTTTGATAACTATAAATTGAACTGGCTCCTGTGTGCAAACCATAAAACAAGAAAAATAGACCACTGTCTTTCTCAGTCACTGTTTCTTCATTTAAATAACTGTTGAAATGGATTTTCTTCCTCTAAAAAGCACCTGATTTACTGCATTGTAATGGAAATCTGCTCTCCAATAATACCCTCTTTTTTCCCCCCAAGCAAGAGTTGTCATCAGGAAATGTTTCCATGGATCTGCTGGTACTCAAGTTATTAATTTATCATTTCATTGTCAATCAGATCTTGGAAAAGGGAGAGCAGAGGGGAACTCCCACCCTCTATCACTTCTGAACCACCTACAGGTGTAATTTGGATGCATTTAATTACACCAAAGAAAATGCAAACCTGTTGTTTTTAAAATCTGTCTAGCAATTTAAATGCTTCACATATTAAATTTACATAAATTGAGACAGTATGCACATCTTTAACAAGTTAAGATTCTTAGATTTCATTTCATAAGTGATAATATTTTCCTTGGCAGAGATATAGAAGTTCCAAGAGTCTAAGAGATAATTTCAGCAGATATATTTAGAAGTCTTCTCTTAAAAGTGAATGCAGCCTGCCGTACATTGAAAATGAAACCATCTTTTTCTCTGTTCCTGAAGTGAAGGTGGAAGGAAGACAGCAGGGTGTTTTCCGGATGCAACAATTTAGTTTTTTTTTTTTTAAAGTAATATGGCATTTTACTCATGACTCACACAAACTGGAGGTTGCCTGGTGACTGCATTAAATGTTAACCACATGAAAGTTGTAGCAAACCTCTCTTCCTGCAGAGACAAATAAGGATGTTTCTGGGACTGTACAGACCAGCCTGAAAGGCTGGCCTGTGGGCAGGGTCATGGTGTAGCACCCGCATACGCAATGCCATGTTCCTGCCCCCATAGTGCCATTGTGGTATGCACCCATTTACATGGCGTGTGCCATGTTGTTACCACTGTGGTGCAGCGCCCAAACAGCTCAGCATGGAAGGGGCATCATAATGCCACACTGCGACACTTATGATGCCCCTTCCGGGAACTGATCAGGGTGGCTTATTTTTGTTCCCTCCAGGGAGTGGATCAGTGCCACTGCATGCGGTTTCTGTGGCACCGATGTGGGGCAAAAAGGGGTGGTTGTAAGCTGCCCATCTATACAGCCCCTCTGTTTGCTAATATGAATTCTTCAGGTATGAGATTTTGACTCAGCAACTTGGATTCCATTAATGGAACCTTGTTTAAACTTTTTAGCTCCTTGGTTCTGAAGAACAATCTTGATAGATCAAAGTATAGTCTTCAGACATGCAACACCTTTTAAAACGTTTGGTCAGCAGCAGCTGGTGACTTCAAACAGCCTGATATCTTTTGGTTTTTTTGTCTCTATCAAGGCCACTCTAGCTTTTAGTATGAACTTTAAAGGAGATGTTCAAAGCACTGGATCTTATGCCCAAAATAGACTTAGTACCTTGGATAGTTTCTTTAACATTCAGACTAAACTCCAAGTAGATTAAATGTCCCATTAACATGAGAGCTACCAGCTACCTCTGCATTTGGTTTTTCTTCTGCCTTCTTTCCACTTAAGACTTTACAACTCTAAAGCTTACCTCTAGTATTTTGAGCTGTTAAAAATGCTGCCCATTTGGAAAGATTTGAAGGCACACATCAACAACAAAATGGATGGACAAGCTGCATTTCTCTTCCAGACCAGTAGAGAATTGTTCCTATTCTAGTTTTCAGCCAGAACCAATAAAGTTTGTGAAATTAAACATCGTAACATTTAAAAAACCTACAAAAGCAACAGTCAACAGTAACTGAAAATCAATAACTGAAAATCTAAAAGAGGTTAAAGATCATTTAGTCTAATTTCCAGACAGTGCAAGAAATCTACTGCTACAATATCACTGATAGACTTCATATTTAAATTTTCTCAGTGATCATGAATGGCTTCTATGACAAGGGTATAATGAATCTACTTTGGATTTTATTCCAGAATTTAAAGAAGGTATCCAAAGTGCTAATCCCTATCTCCAAAATAAGTATAGCATTCCAAATAGCAACTTTACATAACGAATAATTGCCAGAGTGGATTCCCCTCACCCTTGACATGGAAGCCACCACCTCTACTGAAAGAGAATCTACCACTTTTTGAGGTGGTCTTTTGCACTCTTGAATGACCCTGAGAGTCACTAATAGTGTACACATTTGGTCTTCTCAGTAGATATGTATAAGATCACACACACCAATTAAGAACTATAAACTGTCAAATTTTACCCAGGGTCATTCCAAAACACTTCGCTTTCTGAAGTGAAGGATAAAATAGTGACCTTCCATTGTGTTATATGCAGAAACCAGCCAGAGTAAGGATGAGAGAGAATATAGTTTTACTATAAAGATTGGCAAGCTTTCATGGACTTCAGGGAAATTTATCAAAATTTGTAAAATTTAAAGGTAGGAGAATGTGGAACTGTCAAAACTGCACATTCTTAATTCACTCTTACTTCTGTACTGCCAGTGCTACAGACAACATAATCCAAACTTGATAACAGGAAGGTATTTTAGCAGAAAACTACACGTGGTTTTTAAATCGCAATTATACCCACAAAAAGTGGCTTTGGCGATACTTATCAATACACCACCTCCAATACACCACCTCAACCCATAGCTGCTCTGTCCCTGACCCATCTATTTTCATTGATGGAAGAAACCCATCAATGACTTTGTAAGTCTCCAGGTGTGAAATGTCATTTCTGGGGCAGTTGCAGTCTCTATATTTCCTGTTCATTAGAAATTCATTGCTGCATATGGTAGCAGTTCCACCTTGCTGAATGGCAGGGCCAGCCCTGATCTTACATCATCTAGCCACTGATAGACCTTAGCCAGCCTTTGTTTCTTGATCCATTGTCCATCAAACTGGCCTTCTTAAAGGATTATAGTAAGAATTTTTGAGATAATGCATCAAAAAGTGATGTATACTTAACTGCCATAAGCCATACTTTTCTTTCCCTACCACATATTAGCTCTTATAGGTAAAGACTTCAAGACTTCATGGTAAGGATGCAAAAATAATTTGCTAATATTAGAAGAACATTTCTAGAGACAGTTAATTTAATGTAGTACTAAAGGAGTTCCACAAACATGCTGATTTGTTTTTCTTCTTGTTTCTTCCATCAGAAGCTTGAGAGCGGACGTTTGGAAGGTACTGTGAAAGATGGAATATCTATCTGGAATAATTCTCCCTGAAAAGTTTAAGTAGAAGATGATTTCTTTAACCATCTCTCTCTATGGGGCATCCCTGTTTATTCCTCAGTTTTGATTGCTAGCCAGAAGTAATCATTTCTGTGAAATCCTTTTCCACACAAAGGTTGTGTGAAGATACAGCTTTTATCAATATTGCTTTGCTGCTGCTTTCTTCACCTCTTACGACATTGCTTATCCAGATGATTTAAGGATCATGTAGTAAACAGGATAATGTCATGATGATGCAACCAATGTGATAACCATAGAAGATGAAAACAAAATCATGCAGGTTGACACAATCAATCGTGGTTGGTGTTGATTATTATTGACAGCAAATTAACGTTACTGATAGTGTGGGCAAGATGTGTGGATTCAAACAGATGAAGTGCCTTATTCTGGGCCAGATCAACTGCCTATAATGATCTACTTTGTCTAACAGCCATGGCAGTTCCTTCCTATGAAATATAGCCTACAGGACCTGGAATTCTATATTTCAGGGAAAGGACCTAGCAAAGCCATCTATAACCCCAGTATTCATCTGCCCTACATGCCCTAAAGGCATCAGATCCCATCTGATCTTGAAAGCTAAGCTTTGGTTAGAGAATGAATGGGAGACTGTCAATGAATACCAGGTGCTGTAGGCTATATTTCAGAGGAAGGAACTGGCAAAACTGCATCTAAATATCCCTTGCCTAAGAAAACCATATGAAATTCATGGGGTCACCATAAGTCTATAAATGACTTGAAGGCACCCACACCCACCTGATATTCATTAGGGGTCTCCCAACTAAGTAATAACCACGTCTGATCCTCCCTAGCTTCCAAGACCTATGGGATCTATTGCCTCTAGGGTAGTGGTAATCAAACTTTTTGGGACCCACTTTATATCTATATATGTACATTATGCCCCTCCCCCCACTCAATGGAGTATATGAATAAAATATTTTGTTTCTTTAGTGTACATATTTACATTTATACATTCATAGATATTCATATCTTAGCATTTTATAGGGAAATAACATTGTTCAAATTAGAAGTTTTGTTTAAGTAAATTCAATATTTTACTCAATGCATGTGTAAACTTTACACATAAAAATGTTTGGGAAGAGGAGGAGGAATCAGAACCTTCATGTCTTCCTCCCACCCTGAGCATCTCTTGTACCTTCCTGGGCATCCTATCCCACCTTTTGAGAACCGTTGCTCTCAGGTATTTAGGCCTCAAATAAGGTCATAAATGGCAACAAATCATAGCCATGATGGCTATGGGCAATCTCTGACTGTGAATCTCTGAATACCTGTTTTTGGGGGATCAACAGTGGAAGAGGATTGTTCTATATGCCTGCCTCCCTTTGGTCTTCTGATACCTCCTGGAAGAACCACATTGTTTGATTAGACAGGTTTTTGTTCTGATCCAATAAAGTTCTTGGATACCTATGAAAAAAACAACAAAAGCCCAAAACAATATGTGAAGGAAAGGATATTCTTAATATAAGGGGAGGGAAAATCTTTGCTACAGATCATCAAACATGTTTGCATCTAGCTTTTAGGAGAGCTATATAACTGACATTGACAGCCAGCCCTAATAGTAATAAAAGGCTGAGTGCCTCAATAGTGTATCCTGGTTTCCAAAGCAAAGTGTGCATTTATCCCACAAAAATTCATCTACCATGGCTAAAGTATTATAAATTGATTTTGCTAACTAAAAGAAGATATGAGGGTGGATACAGATGCAGAAATAATAGAAATATTGCTGAAGCTTGACTTCTGCTACTGTGTTTTATTAACACATAATGTAAAGATGCTAGATCAGCATTTAGATGTTAAGCATATGAGTTGGGATATAGTGTGTTTGCCTTCTCTTATCTGCATTTTTGGAACTATTGGTGCATTTTATATTTTGGACTGATTATTACCAGTTGGAATGTGATGTGTACTACTAATGGTAATTGGGACACTTATCAGAATCATTTCTTTCCTTTTCATATATATACTTAATTTCAGTCATGCTTCATGATTCTGATCTGCCTTGCAATGTTCAGTTTGACTCACAAGCTTGTATAAAATGAAAGCAGCTGCATGTTTTTATTAGTAATTATCTTCTTCGTGTAGACCTCTTGCAGTCTAACTTACATTTTGCTGATTTAATGTGGCACTGCTTAATGGCAGTGGTAAGTAAAATGTACTCCTAGTGCATGTTCTTAGAAGACTGATTGGTTTGCTCTTCTGATTTGCTCACGTCTTAAAACTGTGGTGAGAATTATGTGGCCTATGGATGACATGCAGCCCACCAAGGAGACTGTGTGCCCTCTGGAACTACCCCCACTCCCCTGAATATCCCATTGCTGTTTTAACACCCCACCCCACCCCATAGAGAGGCACAATTCTTTGTTAAAACAATGCAACCTTGCATCTTGTTTAAGCCCATAAATCTCCAAAACTGGAAGTGATCATTTTGGTACATTCCAGTTTAATAAAAAATGTGGGGGATGGGAATGGGGGGTTATGGCCCCAGAACTTTAATGACTTCTTATACCTGGTGAATGGTGTATCTACACTGTAGAAATAATGTAGTTTGACACCACTTTAAGTGTTCGTGCCCTAACCCATGGAATCCTGAGATTTGTAATTTTACAACATCTGCTGCTTTCTCTGCCAAAGAGTGCTGGTGCCTCACAAAACTACAACCCCCAAGATTCTGTAGGATGGAGCCATGGTAGTTAGAGTGGTGTCAAAATGCATTAAGAGGGCCCTTACATCTGGTGTCCCTCAGGGAGCGATTTTGTCCCCT
>NC_056525.1:40338677-40357212 GCF_019175285.1 Sceloporus undulatus | reverse complement strand
CGCAAAGGGCGCCCTAGGTGCCCTGGCGCGGAGTGAGGACGTCACGTCCGCCCCGCCCCGTGTAGAGGCGGCACGGCCATGATGTCCTCATGACGGCGGCCGTCTGGAACGGCCACCGTCATTTTTTACGCGCAGAGCACGTACTTTAATGGCGGTCTATAACCCGCCTAAGAGTTCACTTTGCTCTGACTGTGCTTTCGGAACTTAATATCTATGACATAAGAAACTCATGGAGCAGGAGTGTCACTAAGAGGTGCGGGGAATGCCAACTGCACTGGATGACACTCGAAAGGGGGGTGGGTGATACTACTGCCTCCCAAATTGTCTGCCTTTTGGCATAAATGGGCTGTGGTATTTGCCTGCATCCCTTTAAAACATCGGATCTCAGCAGAAGAGAAGGCATGAGTGGGGTGAGGCTCAGTCCATGGAGAAAGGAGAGGCCCACGGTTTTAATTTTCTTTTTACTCTTTTAAAAGTTTCTTTAAAAACATCACATCTTAACAAATTTTCACTTTAACCACATGAAATTACATTTAGTACATTTAATACATTTAGGCAGTGCATATGATATTGTAATTTAATAGTATAATTTTACTTTTGCTAGTTGTTTATGTCACAACTATTGCCATTAAATTCCATGACATATGGGAATTATGAAGTAACATTAGTACAAAAAACATTACTAAGGATTCTGTCTGGTGTAGTACAGGAGGAGGTAAATGGAGGAGGTGACACCATGAGTTACTGCACTTGATGATGCCAATCCTAGTTATGCCACTGCTATGGAGTGGATTTGGAGAAGAGTTGCTCAGCCTTTCTAAGACATAAAAGATGCATGAAGCTGAATGTAACCACAAACAAAAAAGAACAGGTGGCATTTTTGGACTATGCAGGGAGCAATTGTAGTGTGCATAGACTTGGAGACTTTAAGTCTGGTGGGAGCACTGAATTTTCTTT
Organism: Sceloporus undulatus; assembly: GCF_019175285.1. Classification (NCBI taxonomy): domain Eukaryota; kingdom Metazoa; phylum Chordata; class Lepidosauria; order Squamata; family Phrynosomatidae; genus Sceloporus; species Sceloporus undulatus. The sequence goes on along the minus strand of NC_056525.1, from coordinate 40,356,255 downwards.
GCATGTAAGGTCATTTGATAATTTCTATGTCCCATTTATGCTGTGTTACAATTCAGAGCAGGCTTATTTTAAGAACTCTTAGCATACTTATTCCCTTGGTGACACTTCCAGGCTTAAGTTGAAGGAGCAATGGCACTACTTCCCATTCCTGCTACAAGGTTGACCTCATGGTCATAATTGCTGTGAACATTACAGTGTTCTTGGGAGCAACTATGGAGAATTGCCATAGAATATCAATAGAAAACATTAGTGCATGTGTGTATATGTGTATGTGTGTTTTAAATACCAGTCTAATAGTGAGGAAATTACTGCCTCATGATTGTTAATGAAGATTCATATTTTTAAAGTGTTCCTAAATGAAACAGTTTATATATTGCAGATTTTACTAGTTCACATAAAAATGCTCTAAATAGTATTACAATGGCAAACTAGTGTAAAAATATGCTGAGAAGCAAAGCTGGGAAAAAGAAAAGGTGATTTTTGGCTCTATATATTATGCAAGAAAATATTTCTTGGGTGTTTGTTTTCATTACCTTTGCAGTTGAGAACCTGGTAAAGACTCTCTCTCTTTCTCTGCCATTCAGCTAACATTTCTAGGTGATGTTTTGGTTATCTTTCCAGGCCAGGTGCCTAAACTGACCTTCTACAGGTTTCTTCTGTGTAAATAACCCATTCTTCATTACTTGCTATCAGAAAACCCTTTATACTTGTGTGTCAGAGAAGAACTACTGTATATACTCGACTATAAGTCCATTTCCTGTATAAGTCGATGGCAGGTTTAGGACCAGAATTATGGATTTTGATGTGACCCCGTGGATAAGTTGAAGGTAAAACCTAGGTGCATGTAACAAAGTTCATCTAAAGGATGAAACAAAGGAAAACAATGCCAAAGAACTTACAAAATTCAAGCAAGCATAACTGTTATTATTATTATTGTTATTATCATCATTTATTTGAATAGGGCCATACATTTTACATGGCCCTTTACTGAACAATCAAATAAAGACATAGGATCCTGCCAAAGGTGTACAATTTAGGATAATAAAATGTAGACCATACAGTAATTAAACAAATTATACAAATAAAACAGTACTATAAAGGCTGCATGGCTGAGAGAATAGAGGGGGTTCAGTGCTTCCAGGACATATCACACTCTTGCATGATACTAGGAAATGGTTCTTTTATTTTAAAGCATTAAGTACAGAACTTACATTGACCTGTGGATATGTTGACTTAGACTTTGGGGATCAATTTTTTGACTAAAATTTCTACACTTACACATGAGTATATACAGTAAATATTCTGGGTGTAATCTTCACTGTAACAGCCTGTTTTTCTTTGAAAAATTCTTGAAATTATGGTACACAGTTCTACAGACTTGTAAGCATTTTGCTAAGTTAGCACTGGAGAAGTCGTATTAGCTTTCCCCTTCACCTTTTCCTCTGCTGTTGTGTATTGCTGTTGCTTCCTTCCCCTCCTCCTCCTCCAGTGCAGTAACTCCAGCAAATAAGATCTTGACTCCAGTCTGCTAGAACTGGATTGCTGATCAAAATTAGCGGAGTGTTTTTTTAAAATCCTCTAGGAGGGTATGGCTATGATGACTATCACAATGAACACTTGAACTTTCAGATTTCCACCACCACCACTGTTCAAAGCAATCCACAACCATTTCAAACAAAGTAATCCCCTACAAAAGACCACAAAAATATGGGTTAAAGCAAAGAACCCTTAGAACTGTGTCTCACCTCTGCACAGAACTTTATTGAAAACAAAATGCATTGCCAGATGCAAAGTTTCTGTTTTTCAACTACCATTCTTCTGCCTTTAACAAAGGAGCAGTTAGTCTGTAGCTACTACTTAACCATCCAGAATGATTTATCTGGAGACATTGTACAGGTTGTGCTCCATTAATCTAGAAACAGAAGGTCTGTTCAGCTTATGCAATGGGATGTTACAAACGTCAAGAACTTCCAGGGAAGGCTTGCTAAATGCATTGTGGCCAGGGAAATGGGGATGAGAAAAGGGAAAGATGCCAGCCTCTCCTGATTTGTATGAGCTCCAGGCTCAGCAGAAGTCTGCGTTTTCTGAACATTTGTTTCTCACACCAAGGGGTATTGTTTTGCATCGCATTTATCCACCTTACTGCTACTGAAAGATGTAATTTCTGGTAGATAACCATCTTAAATTAAGCACACAAGCTGTACTCGACATAAAAGAAGATGGGAATGAAAATGGTTGCAATGGTGGCTCAAAGCCCTTTTCTTTGCTTAGATGGAAAAGAGAAAACCCTGCAGCTGATTTTTTGGAAAGGGCATTGCAAGGAAAGAGAATTCTGCTGCAACCACCAGCACAACATTGAATTTAGCCCATAGGAAGGATTTTCACCAAGTTAGATTATTGATTCTCCCAATTCATTATAATCTATGTACCCTGATTGGCAGCAACTCTCCATCCTTTTCTTTCCCAATGTTACCTAGAGATGCCAGGGATTGAACCCTGGAAGATATCTTGAGGCAAAATAAGTGCTCTACCATCGAGTTTCTATGCAGCTTTCCTTTTACCATATATGGTTGGCAAATACATGTCTCCTAATCTATTTCACACTGAACTTTTATCAACAGAAGGCATGATGATTGGGGTGTGGCAATGTGGGGGGGGGGGGGAGGAGGAATGAAGGCATTGCTTCACCAATAGGAATTCTGTCCCTTTATGAACTTTTCCTTCAGCTTTAGCTGCCATGGTTCAATGTTATGGAATTCTGGGATCTGGAGTTTAAGGAAAGACATTTAGAATGTTATACCTGTGAGTTCTGGTGCAACAAGAAACTACAAATCACAGAATTCCATAGTATTGAGCCATGGCAGTTAAAGTGGTGGTAAACTGCATTATTTCTCCAGTGCAGATGCAGCCTTTGTAGCTGATGTAAAATATTGCCAGGTGATTTTAAATATAATATCATGATGTCTGTATATGTTATGTAATAAATATCTTTTGTCAGTGCTGATTTGGAATTCCTTTTCTCTCAGTAATCAGGTTGTATAAACTAGCTAGTGGGTCAGAATTTGTATGAAGTATTTTGACACATTGTAATCAGACTCTGGAAAGTTAATTTTAAAAAATTTAATACGTTTCATTAATTGTTAATGAGAGCAGGAAAAATCATTTCCTGTAATTAATATTTAACAGTAGAAATTATATTTGATTAACCTTCATTGTTGTTACATTTTTTAAAAAACAAAACCACGTTAGGAACAAACTAACCAAACTTGAATCTCTACATTGCCCTTTATTTCTCCTTAAAGATGAAATTAATTCTTTTGGCCCAAAATATTGGACATTTCTATACAATTGGCACATTAGGAGAAATCATGGAATCAAAAGTTGACATTCACAATAAATTATAATGTAAAGGAAAAGTATTTTAAAATGTTGTATAGATGATACCTGACTCCAGAAAAATTAGCAAAAATGAAAAATAGCACTTCAAACAAAGACTGTACAGATCAGTTACCTGATGGAATCAGAAATCTAATTATTGAACATTTTATACCCCCTGTATGTGCAAATTGAGAAGAAATTCTGGAGAATTTCATTATAAATGGTTTTGGTAAAAAGAATTGCATATACAAAGAAATGGAAAATGCTGGAACTACCATCAGAAGAGGATTGCTCTTTAAATTATATGAAATGGCCAAAATGGGCAAATTAACAATTATGTTAGGTAATAAATCATTGAAAAGTATAAAGAATACTGGAACTATCTAATACTGTTATGGAAATCAAAATGGGGGAAATTAGCAATGACATATTTCCAAAACTAAAGTAGGATCCTACAGAAAGTAATAAGCAGAATGAAGATTAAGTAGTAATGTTTTTCTCTTTTTTAAGTAAAAGGGTAGATCGAGCAGGACATATGAAGGAGTAAATGAACAACAAAGATATACCTAGATCTTAATCTGATCAGATTTGGAACTGGATTAGTTATTTATATTATTTATGGGATTGGTTTATCAGTCGCTTTTGATATTTAAATGTTAGTTAATTATATATTTAGTATATTTATAACTCATTTTAAATCTATATACTTTTATTTAGGATATTTGATGATTAGAATTGTATTTTTTCTAAAAATAAGTGTTGTAAATTAGTTTTAGGAAGACAGAGTTATGTTAGAAATTTATATAAGTCTGTATATTATCTATTGTTATGTTTAATTATTAAGTAGAGAAGTATTTTTGAGATTTGTATGAGCATATATGATTTTATAAGATTGTTAATAGATTTTTTAAAAAAATACAGATGAAATGAATTTGCTTTCAAAGTTTTCCTCAAAATTCTCTTTTGCAAATCTTTGCCTCCAATAATCTCAAAATTTCCCTGGTTTCCTGAGTGTGCTCTGGATATTGTTAAAATAACAAATATCCATATTTGACACCCACTGGTATTGTACTTCACTACTGATACTTAGCAATATCTGACAGTGTACTGTGTGCTATAATCTAGAAAACTGAACCATGGATTCAAATTATGAAGGAAGAGGACACTGTGCAGGGTGTTTTCAGTAGTTCTCATTAAGAACCCCCAATCAGCCTTCAAAGAAATAAAAGCTCCACAAAGATAGTTCACAATTACTTGTAGCAGTAAGTGCCTTCAGGTCACCTATCAACTTTGGCAACCCTAAGAATTTAGCTGGATTTTCTTAGGCAATGAATATTCAAAAGTGGTTTGCTGTTGCTTTTCTCTGAATATAACCCACATAAAGATTCTATGGTGGTCTCCCTTCTGAACTTGCTTACTCCTGGTATATAAAGTTTGACAGTATTTTTAACTGTCATATATATTTTTTTAAATATTATTTAGTAATGTTTGGCAATTCATGTATTACTGTATTTTAAAAATCTTGTATGACACCACATGATAGAAATTAATAGTTGAAAACTGGAATTTTGTGACATTTTGGCTGGAGTCCTGCATAACTCAGCATCTTATATTAGTTATGTGTGTGGAACTATGCTATGGTGAGCAATTTATCAGCCCTCCCACCCAGACCTATCATAGAACTGCAGATGCCTCTCATCCATGGCTATTCATATCTGGAGGAGAAGAAGCCGGACTGCAGAAGTATCTGGCTATGTTCCCATACATGAAGCAATTTTGGTTGAGTTAGAAGAAACTCTCTAACAGCAGGAACTGTTTGCCAGTGGAACAGTCCACTACAGGAGATTTTGGGTTCTCCTTCAGCAACTATTTACATAGAAGCTGGATGGTCACTAGTCAGGGATGTGGCAGTTATATCCTACATTGTAAATCCTGCATTGGGAGGGGTGACTAGCTGATTTTCAAGGTTTGTTTCTCCAGCTCTTTGATTCTAGATTGTAGGAAAATCAAATCAATCAAGAAATGGCAGAAGGTCTCAAGAATTTGAATGCCAGCTTCTGTGTAGGTCATTTCATATAGATTAAACTTCCACATTAAAATGGTAAATGGTAAATTTACAGCATTTGTGAATAGTTTTGCAAAATTCCACACTCCCAGCCCTTTCAACAATTGTCTACTCAGTCATCTTGACTTCTCTAGAAAACTCAGATGAGAGATTAAAGTGAATCAGTGAGTGGAATGAAGCTAGGCCAGATGCTATAATCACTTTAGGTGTGCCATTTAAATGATAATGGAGCACTATTTGTGTTTCTTTGTTTTAAATATTTATACATTCTACTCTATAGCAAGAGAAACCATGGCAGAGCTTGACAAGTTTGACCAATTATGAAACATTTTTTTTAAAAAAATCCAGGCAAATAAAACCATGGATAAAATCTTTCTTCAGTGGACTTTTTGGCCTGAAACAGACAGGCAAGAAAGAGCAGCTTCTGGCCACTTCAGGGGTGGAGCCTGCAGGTGATACATGCCCCTAGAATGGTCAGAAGCTATGGCGAGGCCACCTAAGGCAGCCCAGACTCAATTGAAAAAGGAGCAGGAAAAAATGCTCCTTGCTGGTGGTCCATTCCAGACCATGGCAATGGCTGGCCTTGGGACTATGGTGACCAGTCAGTGTGGTCTCATGCTGATCAGGGCTTGCTCACAGCTGGAGAGGCCACAGGTCCCTCCAATTTGCTCATCTCCTAGAGCCCAAAGTTCTCCAAGGTTTTGTAGTTGAAAACAACATTTTGTTTCTTGCTGGAACTCAGGGAAGGGATAGTCATTCTCTTGAAAACATGAGAAGCAAAGATAGTAGAATTTCATATTCAGTCCGAGTGCCCAAGAGTATGGATTGGCCTCTTCCTTAATGGCCTATAGTAAAATAATTTCTGTTTTGTCAAGCTTTTAGTAATGGGTCACTTTTTGTTCCCATGCTGTGAAATCTTTTAGTGACTCTATTTTAGCTTTGTTTCTAAGTAGTTATTGGATATTGTATTTTTCTATTTTTTACTTTTACTAATTATCAATCACTGTAGGAGCCTCACTGGGTTGAAAAGTGGACAAAAATATTTAGTTTTTTTAATGAAGCAAAAATAAGTTCATGATTAGTGATATTTGTAAATCACTTGTTTGGAGAGTGAAATGGTAAATCCATCATAGCCCCCATATTTGGTATTACTGTGATTGCATAATAAGGGCAAAATTCTGTAATTTGTCATTCTCATTCTCATCCTCCACTTTAACTTTTATTTTTCCTGTCTTTCAAATGCTGTTTCAATAAATGTAATGTTGGATTTTAGCCCAGTGCCCACCAAGCAATTATCAGGAGAAAGAAATACAGTATATACTCTACTATAAGTCGACCTCATGCATAAATTGAGGGCAGGTTTGGGGGCCAGAATTATGGATTTTGATATGACCCATGGATAAGTCGAGGGTAAAACCTAGGGGTATGTAACAAAGGATCTAAATGATGAAGGAAAAGAGAACAATGCCAAAGAATTTACAAGATTCTAGCATGCAAAACTGTTTGTGCTCACACTGAAGATTGGATGGAGAGAATACAGGAGGGTCAGTGCTTCCAGGACAGATTTTACTCTTGCCTTTCACCAAGGGCTGGTTCATTCTTTTATAAAAGCTAAAGTGCAACACTTACATTGACCCATGGATAAGTCAACTCAGGTTTTTGGGGTCAATTTTTTTACTAAAATTTCTAGACTTATACATGAGTATATACAGTAAATCAAGAAATAAGATTTTTTTTTCTTTTCCCATTTTCAGGAATAGGCTAAGAACCCAAAAGCACAAAGAGATCAAGGGTGTAGCAATCTCTCTAAGTGGTGAACTGATCTTTGAGGGTAGTGTTCAGCATCTTAAAGTTCAGACCCAAATTTGGAGCACCTCATCACCTCATTGACATGGAAACTATGAACCTCCACTGCTGTCATGCCTCATTCCCAGGATGCAAGTTCAGACTATGGTGTTTATCAGACGAGCTCTTAAAGAGGTACTATTCCAGTGTGACTCCTCTAGCTGCCTCCTGTTGCATGCTGGGATTGGCAGTTTTAAGGAGGGGTATTTAGAATTCTCAGGCAGAGAAGTTCAGCTCCTTAAAACTGCCAATCCCAGCATGCAACAGGAGGCTGCTAGAGGAGTCACACTGGAATAGTAGCTCTTTAAGAGCATAGTGTGATAAACATCAATTATGGCACAGACAGGGAAACAGAAGGAGAGGAGAATGTGCTAGTGCTTGAGACAGACAGTGACACTCCCCAGTACCCACAAGACACAGACATGGACTCAATAGTATCTGCCACAGTTGATCACATATGAGAAAAAGAGGGTCTTGGAAACTCAGCATATTTTAACAGGAAACACTCATTAATCAGGCAAAAGCTTCAAGAAACAGCAACTCCCTTGGGAGGTCATTGCTGACAACTAACCAGTCTGGAAAAAAATAAGACTTTTGTCTTTTGATTCTTGGCTCATGGATACCCCATTGGATTGATGCCTTGGATTTATTGCTGTACCCTACTGACCTGGACTGCCTGGACTCTGAGAACTGTAACTGGGGATGCAAAGTGGATGGCCCACCAAGAGTGGCTGGAGGCCTCTCTGGCCATGATCAGGTCACAATCAGGCCAGGACCATGGCAACCACATGGCCCACTTCCAAAGCAGGCTGCCATCACCACAGTCCCAAGCCAGCTGCTGCCAGGAGTCAAATTTAATCAGTTCCTTTTTGGTCCAGTCCAAAGGACCAGATAGCGGTGTCAGAATGGCTTCTGGCCACTTTGGGGGCATGCATCATCTGAACGCCACACCCCCCAAATGGCCGAAAGCCACTTCTTTTGGCCTTTTCACTTTGGGCCTAGCTGGAAAGCCTCTGTTGATGACCAGGTCTGTTTCTGTCTTATCTCTGATGGACTTTGCTTTGCCCCTGATTGGTCTCCAAGACAGGACAGCTGCACCCAAATAAGGCCCGCAAATAAATGTCCATGGTTGAAAATTAATTGCTTGAGCGTTAGGCAACCTTGATGAGGTGAATCCAAGACAGAGAAAAATCTTTTCAATTTGGGATTTATTCCGGGAGAAAAATGCATGTAGCCCGAAAAACCCACAAAAAACTAAGCATGTAGACTGTTTTCCGAAGAGAAAAATGGCATTTTATGTTCAGAAAAATAGTTTAATGCATGGAAAGCAGCATGTTCTGTTCTGCATAGAAAATAAACTTTCTGTGCAGAGCTTCCAACTTAAAAAATTGGCTTGCTGAGTGAGGCTTCGACTCGGGATGCATCCGAGTGGTGGCATCCCAGCTAGATAGGTGGTGATTTAGGTATGATAACATCTGGGGGCATCCTGGATCCTGAATTCAAGCTGGAAGAGGTAAACTGGCTTATTTGTTAATGGGATAAGCTCCTATGTCTGGGCCTGGCTTCCACTTATCAAATGCATCTGAGAAAGTGGACTGAAATCTACACAAGCTCATGCTGCTAATTTTTCTCACAAGTTCTCTCTATATACCTCCAGAACAGACCCTTATAATTTTTTTTGCCACATTACTTGATCTGACTGGAACTAAAGGAATGATTTGAGACAGTATACAAGGAACGTATGGATATGTTTGTCACTTAAAGTTAATACTGCTGAAATGTTGGCAATATTTTGCCACTAGACAGGAATCTATGAACTGCACACTGTTAAAAGTAAAGGGTACAGCTGAGCCTCCATTTCCCCCTCCTACATCCAGTAAATGTGCAATGGGCTGATCTGAGTGAGAATCCGCCTTATGGGCAGGGGAGCTAAAAAAAGAAATAACATGTCCAAATTTGGTTGATATATAACTGCATGCAATGATCTTGAATCACATCAGGGTCTAGCATTCCTACTTGTAACAACAGCACATAGAGTTTATTTTTGACCTCTTGATTTTCTTCTCTGTCTTCCTTGTCCCAAGATCACAGTTTGCTGACTTTCCCTATGAGCTCAATGCACTTAGTGTAGAAGTCTTCACCTGCATGTAAGCAGCAGCTTATGTTTAGCTATTCACATAGTCCCAAGAATAGATCACACAAAGCTCCTATTGTATGCATTGCCTGTGCATGAATAGTCACGTGTGGGCAAATACCCATTTCAGACATTTAATCTGCATATGTCTGAGGCATTGTCAGCACTAACTTGGATGCAAACCATGTTCTACCACCTGTGCCCTCTGTACTATATAAGTGGAAAGCAATTGTGAATTGGCATTTTTCCAGTGGACAATAGTACATAATTAACATTTAGTAAATACTAAATCTATCACCCTGTCACCCTATTATCATACTACCACCCTATTTATTCAACCTGTATTCAGAAAATATTATGCTCAGAACTGGCTAAGACTCAAAGGAAGGAGGAGAGAAGGTTGGAGGAAGGAATATGAACAACTTAAGATATGAAGATGACACAATACTACTAGCAGAAACCAACAAAGACCCGGAGAAGGTCAAGGAGGAAAGTGTCAAGGCAGACTTGCTGTTGAACTTTAAGAATACAGAAATTAATGGCAATGGAAAATCTACAAGAAGTCACCCTAGATGATAAGAGCAAGAGTCCCCATACATTGAATCAAATATTAATTGGAATAGCAACTGCAGTCAAAAAATATGAAGATTTGGACTGGACAAGATTAGAAAGTGTAAAGACATTGTAAAAACTCTGAACACTAAAGTGAGGATAGTCTGATCCATTATATTTCTCATCAACATGTATGGATGTGAGTCCTGGACAGTGAAGAAAGCCGATAGAAAGCAAATAAATTCATCTGAGATGTAGTGCTGGAGAAGAGTGCTGAGGACACCATGGATGGCCAAGAAGAAACACAGATCAGGCTAGAACTATCCCTGGAAGACAGGATGACTAAACTGAGGCTGTTGTACTGTGGCCACATCATGAGAAAAAATTAATCATTAGAAAAGGCAATGATGCTAGGAGAGGTGGAAAGACAGGAAGACCACACACCAAATGGTTAGACTCAATCAGAGAGGACACAGGCCTGGGCCTTGTCTTATTCATGGACCACTTGTGGATGCAGAGCAGAAGATATATATTTTTTTTAGACAAAAAGGGTTATAAAATATAAATCAGAGTTTTCAATTTATTGATTCTGAAAGCTGTATCTGTGCTACACCACTTGGATTAAATTTAGTGTTAGTTCCAGTTAGAGTAGGTCTGTTGACATCAAAGAGACTTACATAAGCTGTGACTAATGAGATCCATTGATTTCAATGGTGCTGCTGCAGGTGAGACTGGCATTATATTTAATAAATGAATCAGGTTAGGCCACCATTTCACCTTTGGTTTTCTTCCATTTACAAGCAACTGTTTTCCTTGCACTTTATTCAATATAAGACCTTTCCCCTTGGTCAAAATAGAACTGAGATACTGAAACTGCAAGTGGTTGCTCCTGCATCTTTTCCTTTTGAAGGATTATTTCATCTTCAGCCAATACCCTCTTGCGTGAGCAGGATGCTCAGCATGGAATCTGGATGATGGTGGTATAATCTTTGCACTATCATTACTCTGTAGGTCTATAATTAAACTCAGGGCTTATGATTCAGTAGCTCGGCTTTGTTTTTCCTTACTGAACAGTGAGAAACTCTCTGGAGGAAGCTTTTTTGCTGCTTGTGCGATTAAAGTTATATATATTCCTCCTGAATTCTCTCCTCACATAATGTCAAGTGCACTCTTTTGAAAAATGGATAATCTATACAGTGAATTTTTATAGGCAGGATCCATTTTTAAAAGTCTACAATAAAAATGAGGAACTCAACAGAAGTAAAGAGGGAAGGGAAAGAATGGGGGAGAAGACAACAAAGAGGCACAGCAAAGCACAATTATTTCATGATATCTAGAGTGCAAAAAGAAAATCTATTGTTTATTATAATGTATTTTTCTAGAAAAGGTAATTGTAGATGAAATGATGGGAAAGAATTTAACATTTATATTCAAACAAGAACAGAAAGTCATGATAGCCACATTTGGCCTCAGAAATTTGGTATCCTTGACTCCCATATGTGTCTTCAGTGTTTCACTATATATTATCTGCAGGTGTATATGCTGGAGAAATCTGTGTGATATCTATTAGTATTCCGTGTATCTGTGCCATTCAGTAGTCTCACAATGCATAAGTCATGTAGAGCCCAGTGGAGGATGGGAGTTTGTAGAATCCACAGCAGACAGATGATCTGTGAGCCAATGAAATGTTTGAAGAAAATTACATGAATTCTTCTGCAAAATATTACTGTGCTTTTGAAAGTTTTCCCTACTGTAGTACAGGGATGTGCTAAGTGGATGAGATCAAACGTCTCCCATCCATTTCATTGCCTTGCCATTGAGCTAATTTAACCTACCCTGTCCCCTTTCCTTCCTTCCTTCCTTCCTTCCTTCCTTCCTTCCTTCCTTCCTTCTCACACATACACACATGCACATTTATCCAGAAAGGACATTGTACCAGTAATTGTCCTATTATAAGCTGCAATGCAGGAGATGACAGGAAATAATAAAGGTCAAATCTTAGCATTCCCTGGAGCTGCCTACTGTATCCTTCTGAGAATACCACAGATGGTTACACACATCAGTAAAAAAGTCGCAACAGGTTACAGTTACAACAGAATTCTACCCCAAATCTTCAAAGGTATACTGAGATATGGACCCAAATTTAATTTGAAGTGTTGATTGTTGCCTTTAGCGCTTGGTAGAAGGCTGCATGAAAGCTCATCTCCTCTTATGTGAACATGCCCATTTTCTATCATCTGTTCATAAGATGCTCAGCAATAAAGCACGCTGTTACCTTATTACAACAGCTTCATTGGCTGCCAGTCGGTTTTCAGGCACAATTCCAAGTGCTGATTGTAGCCTTTAAAGCCCTATTCGGCTCAGGTTCCAATTATCTGAAGTACCATCATCTCCCATGTGAGACAACCTGTGTTTTGAAATCTTCTGAGGAGGCACTTCACTCTGTCCCATCATCTTCAGAGGCAGAATCTGGCAGAAGTGTGGGAGAGGGCCTTCTTGGTCGTGGCTCCTAGACTCTGGAATTCCCTTCCTAGCGAGGTTAGAATCTAACTGCCCATTTTGGGAATCACTGGGTTAGACTGATGCTTTCCTTTTTATCCTCCTGTAGGCAAGTAGCAACCTTTATGTTGTAAAAGTCCTTTGAAGATGATTGCTCAGGGAGACAGGGCCATTCATAAGGTGCTGTATGATTTATATTGGTGGTTTTCTTCTTACTAGTTATGCTTCTAAGTGCTTTTAATTCTATTGGTTGTTTAATTATATTTTTAAATTTTGTAGGATGTGGATTTTTAGCCTTTTATTTTAATCTTTGTAAACCACCTTGAGTTCTGAAGTGGGAAAATTGCATCAATAATAATAACAAAAACAGTAACAACAACAGCATAAGGATGAGGATGATGTGTCTTTGCCTCCTGGGATGTTGTTAGGACCTTCTTTTCTTTCCAACAATTTTGTATCACTCAAAGCATTGCTAAATTTGTTCTTTAAAATCTGTTAAGTATTTATTCTAATTTTATTGATACTGTGTTATTCTATTTTCTTCAAAAAGAGACAAAAGAGGATTCCAACAATTATCCAGTTAGTCTGACATCAATACCAGGAAAGAATCTAGAGCAGATCATTAAACAGAGAGTCTGGGAACATCTAGAAAGCACTGCCATAATCACAAAGAGTCAACATGGGTTTCAGAGAAAGAAGTCATGCCAGACAAATCTAATCTCTCTTTTTTTTTTTATAAAATTACCAGCTTTGCAGATGAAGAGAATGCTGTGGATATAGTATATCTTGATTTCAGTAAGGCCTTTGACAGGGTTCCCCATGATATTCTTGCAAACAAGCTAGTGAAACATGGGCTAGACAAGGTAACTGTTACATGGATTTGTAATTGGTTGACTGGCAGAACCCAAAGGGTGCTCAACAATGGCTCCTTTTCATCCTGGAGAGAAGTGACCAGTGGGGTCTCACAGGGTTCTGTCCTGGGCCCAATGCTATTCAACAGCTTTATCAATGACTTGGATGACAGAATTGGGGGTATACATATCAAATTTGAAGATGACACCAAATTAGGAGGAGTAGCTAATACCCCAGAGGACAGGATCAAAATTCAAAATGACTTGAACAGACTAGAAAGCTGGCCCAAAGCTAACAAAATCAATTTCAACATGGAGAAATGTAAGGTACTGCACATAGGGTGGAAAAATGAAATGAACAGATATAGGATGGGTGACACCTGGCTGAATGAGACTACGTGTGAAAGGGATCTGTGAGTCCAAGTAGACCAAAAATTGAACATGAGTCAAAAGTGTGATGCGGCAGCTAACAAGGCCAATGTGATTTTAGGTTGCATCAATAGAAATATAGTGTCTAGATCAAGGAAAGTAATAGTGCCATTCTATTCTGCTTTGGTCAGGCCCCACCTGGAATATTGTGTCCAGTTCTGGGCTCCACAATTTAAAAAGGATGTTGAGAAACTGGAGCATGTCCATAAGAGGGCGACAAAAATGGGTCTGAAAACCATGCCCTATGAGGAACGACTTAGGGAGCTATGAATGTTTAGCCTGGAGAAGAGAATGTTAAGAGGTGATATGATAGCCCTGTTTAAATACTTGAAGGGATGTCATATTGAGGAGGGAGCAAGCTTGTTTTTTTCTGCTCCAGAGACTAGGACCCAGAACAATGGATGCAAACTTCAGGAAAAGAGATTCCACCTCAACTTTAGGAGGAACTTCGTGACAGTAAGGGCTGTTCAACAGTGGAACACACTCCCTCGGAGTGTAGTGGAGTCTCCTTCCTTAGAGGTCTTTAAACAGAGACTGTATGGCCATCTGTCAGGGATGCTTTGACTGAGATTTCCTGCATGGAAGGGATGTGGACTGGATGGCCCTTGCGGTCTCTTCCAACTCTATGATTCCATGATTCTATGTTTTTATTATCATTGCTACAGAGAATGAAACGTGTCATTGTTATTATGGATGACACTAACATCCAGACAACTGGGAGACAGCATTTAGAGTGTATCTACACTGGAGTAGAACTTGAAGTGGTAAAGTTCTGCTCATACTTGACATGAAGTTTCTGATCAGCCCTGTAGAGGGTTTACCCTGTAGCAATGAATCTCTCTAGGGGAATTTTTAATTAGCTCAATTAATTAATGGTTGTGCTACAAGCAACTTTTTGTGAAATCATTTCCACTTGTATACCAAAAGAAAAGAGATCAAAGGAATTTCGCAGAGGTAGAACTCTCTAAATGAAGTGTTTCTTTTACTAAAGGGGAAAATCACACAATCTACGTTCATTCACACATACATACAAGGACTAAGGAAATCAGGAGTTAGCTTTGGAATAGTTAGAGGCTGAACTAATGGTGATACTTACACAAGATGAGGCTTGATTCCAGGCCCAATGTGATGGGAATGCACGAGACAAGGATGTCGTACCTGCGCAGTACCATGTACACGGATCACACAACTATGACATCACAGCTGCGCAGCGTGCAAATAGCGCTGCACAACTGCGATGCCATCCAGATGCCTCTGGAGGTTTGTGGCGTTGCAGCTGCATCGCAAAAAGGAGCCACTTCCAAGTGCTTCTTTCTTGCTGCGCAGCAGCATCACGCAGTTTGATTGCTCTGGCACTGCTGCGGAGCAAGGAGAGGTGCCTCTCCGGCGCCTCTTTCTGACAGTCTGTATCCCGCCAAAGTTTCTCATTTGCAACTCCCAAACTCTTCTGTTTGATGTGCTTATTGGGTAGTGTGGATGTGACCACTTGCCTCAGAGATCAGGGCTGCCCACAGTGCAGAATTCATTTGAGGCCAGAATTCAGACGATGTCAGCTTTGGGTAACATCCTCAATCCTAAAGCAAAAGGCAAGATGGAGCTCCATTTCCCTAAAATCCATGTACGCAAGCTAACTGGCATGGCAACTGAATCTTACTGACTTGTATTTCAACGCAAATGATGAGATAAGGGCTGCATCAAAACTTCAGAATTAATGCAGTTTGACAGTACTTTAATTGCCATGGCTCAGTACTACGGAATTCTGGGATTTGAAGTTTTGTGAGATATTTAGCCCTCTCTGTCAGAGAACTCTGGCGCCACAACAAACTACACATCCCAGGATTCAATAAGATGGAGCCATGGCTGTTAAAGTGGTACCAAACTGCATTACTTCTGCAGTGTAAATGTAGCTAATGTCTTCCACTGTGTATGAGAGCAGGAAGTGAGCTAGGAAGCCGCAGGGCAAGCAATTCCATCCTCCTTTCATATCCTGCCTGGGAGGATGCTTCCTTTTATTGGGAAGGAGAAGAAGAGAGCTACATAGCTACAGAGCCAGAAGAGGGTAGTAGCTCTTCCTTGCAAATCTAGTAGCCCTGTCTTGGAAGCAGAAACAGGATCATCCTATGTAGATCCTGAAGAGTAGGAGTCAGAAATACTGTAGCCTTCTGAAAGCTAGAGATTGATGCAGCAGCAACGGAGGAGCAAGACCCAGCTTGGTATGCTTTTAAAAAAGGAAACTCTGATCTTAGTCAGCCAGGTGCGCTGATTTACAGCTGGCCATGAATTAGCACAGCCAAGACCATCTCTTTGCTGCCAGACAATAAATCAACAATCTCTGCTTGATATACATTTCCTGTGTTCTCATTTCCCAACCTTTGGTGTCTTACTTGGTCAATTCCCTGCTTGGATTTGGACCCTTCTTGGGTCTAATCTACACTGAAGAAATAATACAGGTTGACACCACTTTAACTGCCATGGCTCAATGCTAGGGCATCCTGAGATTTGGAGTTGTTCTGGCACCAGAAGTTTCTGATAGACAAGGCTAAATATCTGTCAGAACTATAAATTTCAAAATTCTATAGAACTGAACCATGGAAGTTAAAATGGTGTCAAACTGCATTATTTTTGCAGTGCAGATTAGACCTTGGACTTCTTTTGTTGTCTAGACCCTGTAGTGCATTTATCAAACTCCTGCTCTTATGTACTCTTTGTGTTTGACCCTGCTTTTGTGCCTTTTTTCTATTGCTTGTTCACTCAAACCATAAGTGCACTCTCCATAACACTTGCCATTCTGAGACAGAACAGCTCACAAACAAAAGCCACCTCAGCCAGCTGCCTCACACTGCTGAATGGTAGCGCTGGCTCTACAAATAGTAAGTCTCCATCTTATCATGTGAATTGTGGCAGATTACCACTTCATATATGGTAACTTGCATCTTAACTTTGAGAGCTATGAAACTGACCTAGAATTCTGTTTCAGACTGTAGCAAGTATTACATGCTGCTGTATAAAATCATAAGAATGGGGTGCTCTATTGCCTTGGTTTAATTTTTGGGTGATTGCAAATCAAACTAGACATATCAAAAATTTCATGAATGCAACTTATTTGCACATTTTAATTATGTTAAATAGTAGCCATAGGGAAGCCTCAATATCTCAGAACTGTGTGTGTGTGGGAATTGATTGCAACTAATTATTTTCATATCAAGGTTGGGAAAAAAGTTGGCCTTCTGAAGTGCCAACTTCCCAGCACATGCCAACTTCAGCTTCAGAGAGATAATGGCCCCATACAGACAGACCAAAATAAAGCTGCTTCGAGTCACTTTGGAGGTATGCTGTTTCAACAATGTATGCATCCTAAGAGTCCAGAAGCTGCACCAAAGCTGCGCTCCAGTTCTTAGGACTGGATTGTGGTTTTGACGTGGCTTCCGGACTCTTAGGACGCATGAATCACTTAAACAGCATACCTCCAAAGTGACTCGAAGCAGCTTTATTTTGGCCTGTCTGTATGGGGCCAGAGTCACTATGAATAGGACTATGAGGGAGAAAGGCCCAAGGCCCTTTCATTCTATATAGTTACAACGCTAAGATTGCACTTAACTGAAATGATTCTACCTTGTGGGGTCCCAAGGTTTGCCATTTAGGGAGAATTTTCAGATGAAGAGCTCTAGTGCCTCACCAAACTACAAACCCCAGGAATCAATAGGATGCATCCTTGGCAGTTAAAATGGAATATAAGATTATAATTGTGTACCGTAAAAGGGCTCCTAAATTTTATTATTATTATTATTATTATTATTATTATTATTATTATTATTATTATTATTA
>NC_056525.1:40276598-40338667 GCF_019175285.1 Sceloporus undulatus | reverse complement strand
ACCTTTATTTATGAAGCACTGTAAATTTACACAGCGCTGTACATGCAATCTTTTTAGTTAGATGGTTCCTTGCCCTCGGGCTTACAATCTAAAAAGGCATGACACAGAAGGAGAAGGGAGTGGTGGCGGGAAAGGGTAAGAGGTCCAGCAGTTCCTCTCAACCTCCGAGGCCTGGACCAAGGCAGATGGACTGGAGGGAGGGCTTGGCTTCATAATGGAAGGTTAATCTTCATCCAGGGAAAATACATACTCTCAAGTAGGATAATACATATACAATACATAGCAATACAGAAAATGGTTCGATAAACAGGCAACAAAAGAACATCAGATAGTAAGCGACAATTATGCAATCCCTGGGAAGGCTTCTCTGAACAGGATGGTTTTCAACTCCGTTTTGAAGCTAGTTAAAGAAGTGATGGCTCTAGCTTGTGGGGGAAGAAGGTTTCAGGAGTGAGGGGCAGCAAGTGAAAAGGGGTGAATCCGGGATGGGGCAGAGGAAATCCTGGGCTGAGACAGGAACCCTTGACTACCAGAACGGAGGGCCTGAGTGGGAAGGTGAGAAGAAAGAAGGTCTGATAAGTAAGGAGGGGCCAGTCCATGGAGGGCTTTGAATGTCGACAGCAGGAGCTTATACTGAATGCGGAAAGGGAGAGGGAGCCAGTGAAGGGATGCCAACACAGGAGAGATGTGGTCAGAGCGGTGGGTGGAAGTGATAATGTGTGCAGCTGAATGCTGGACAGAGATTAAAGGATGGAGGTGAGAAAGAGGAAGCCCAGCCAGGAGGACATTACAGTAATCCAGTCGTGAGATCACTAGGGCATGGATCAGGATCTTGGCAGTAGAGGCGGAGAGATATGGTCGGATTTTGGCAATATTGTACAAAAAGAATCTACAAGCCTTGGCTGTGGTCTGGATCTGAGGGATACACGACAGAGAAGAATCAAAGATAAAGCCAAGACTGCGGGCTTGCTGGACTGGTTGAATAGAAATGTTGTCCACAGAGACAGAAAAGGAGTGTTGAAGGGTGGGCTTAGGAGGAAAAACAAGAAGCTCTGTCTTGGATATGTTGAGCTTCAAACGCCGATGGCGCATCCACTGTGAGACAGCTGTAAGGCAAGACGAGACTTGCTGTTCAAGCCTTGGAGAAAGGTCAGGGGCAGAAAGATACAGCTGGGTGTCATCAGCATACAGATGGTAGGAAAAACCAAAAGAGCTGATGAGTTTTCCTAAGGACAGTGTGTAGAGAGAAAACAGAAGGGGACCCAGAACAGAGCCCTGGGGAACTCCAACAGATAAGGGAACAGGAGGTTGTTGAAATCTTGGGAAATCAATGGAACACAACTGCTCATCTGTAATTTAAATTACATTGGTGTATTGAAAGGTTCCACCAGTTCAAAACTAGGTTTAGTGATCCTAACATCCAGTAGGTATAACTCAAGAGAAGAATTATACTTTTAATATAACTATCAAAATTGCCTGCTTGCTGAATCAATAGTGACACACATATCATCTCCTCTCATTCCCCATTGAAAGAAGATCCATATAAAAATATTACAAATAACTAACTACTTGTGATGAAATCTTTTTGGAATAACAAAGCAGTGTTAAGTTACTTTACAGTGATGATTAAACTAGGGGTAACTGCACTCTTTTTGCACTGTAGCTACAATTTTTATTTGTTTAGATAAAAGGAACTAAAAGCATCAATTTTTGCTATTTTTGAATAATGAGAAAGTAAATACTTATCTTTTAAATATAACCATAACAGTAACTATTGTATCTATTTTGGCCTTGGAACTTTATATAATTTATAAAAGTAATATTCCAAGGTCTGATTAGCACTCAACATTATAGAAAACTGGAACCACTCCACTGAAGAAGGTGAGCCAGAAAAGAAAGATAAAATCCATATGGAACATAATTTGCAAATTCCCCCAATCAGCCTGCTTGAAAGAGCAGCTAATTAAGTGATGTTAAATAATAACACGGAATGGACTGCAACACAATGGCAGCAGTAAGATGACAGATAAGAGTCGAAAGAAAATAACAGGCACAATGGGTGATGACAAGTCTTATTTGAGAGGCAAGGAAATGAATAACAGCAGAGCAACAAAAATGATTATGAATTCTCTGGGGAAATTTAAGGTGTATCCCAATGATTTCAGTACAGTGTGAAACAATTACTACTGTTAAAGCAAAGCAATATTGAGCCTAATTGGAGAGACTGCATGAGAGCCAGAAAGACTAGTGAATGTTTAAGCAACCCTCCAGTGTATCTCATGAATTGTAAAAGTGCCAGAACTAATAGGATTTGAACTGGATCGAAAAAGAAATAGAATAATACATGCTCAATATTGGAGATCAACAAAAGGCCCTGAAGGAATATAAGAACTGAGCTTCTTTAAATGGCAACTTGGCACATGTACCCAGCCATGCAGACCAAGTAAATAACTAGCAACACATACATACAGGAAGAAGAAAGATGAACAGGAAGATAAAAAGTTAAAAGATCACACAGAAAAAACAAAAACAAAACAATTCCCCCCCAAAATACCTGCCTGATGAATTGCTTAGGGAACATCAGCCGGGAAAATATATTGACTTTGGAAAGGAATACATTTTATTTGTCTCCACAGCATTTGTGAAATGTTTGGCAATTTTTATCATCACAATCTCCCTGTGGAGATACTCACTGTTTGCCATTTGCAGAAAGAAAGATGTGATGCAGGTTGAAAGATTGGCATATTTGCAGTGCCAGCCTTTCCATCTTCCTGCTAAAAGCCAAGGAGGATATTGTAGCCAACCATATAACCTAACCATGTTTTTATTCTATTTTTTTTTAAAAAAATGTTTATCTAATCTGAAACAAAGAACAATGGAATTTTTCCCATTCCACTTCTATATTGTTTCTTTGGTGTCTTCTATCTTAAACTCAGAGCTTGGAAAAGTTACTTATTTGGACTACAACTCCACGAATGCCACAGCCAGCATAAATTCTATGCCCTTGGAATATAAAGAAGTAACGTTTCCAAGATCTCCTAGTCTAACAAGAAGTTCTAAAATTAGTTTCAGCCTCAAAATAAGCAGCATTTGCTATTGTTTCCCTTCTTTTGCATCCTGATTGATAATGTAAGGATGATGCAAAGAAAGGGAAGCAATGCCTTCATTTCATGTTTATTCTATCCTTCCTCCAAGAAGCAAAGATAGCCATATGTTTTGCCCAGGTTATGCTCCATGCTCATTCTTGTGAGACAGAATAGGCTGAAAGAGAACTACTGGTCCAATGAGCTTGATAGCCAAGTGGAGAAGTGAACTTGGGTCTTTGAGGTACTAGTCCAGTATTCTGAGCATTGCACAACACAAGCCCTCAATGTAAATACAGTATAACACTGTCAGAAAAAGCAGGCATGAGATGCACATATTATTTTTTATTATGGGACTTGGCATGAATGTACTCTGTTGCCCAGCTTTCATATCTGCCTAGGCTTTTTCTCTGGCTTACCGCCCATTTATCAAGACTCTTCCCATCATAATATTCTCCCATGAGGCCAAATATATATGCCCAGTATCAAGCCTCTCTACTTGTTTGCACTGCCTTACTACCTTTTATACCTGGATAGATCCATTGCTTTATACTCCCAGAAGGCTTCATATTTTGAGAAGCATCCATTGCTGCATTTTGACTGCATCTATTTTGGGTGGCATGGTGTTTCCCAACTGTACTTGTTTCTTGCTTTACAAACCTCAATTTTTTTGTGTGCAGCCTTTTCCAATTTTCCCAGCTCTTGGGTCAGATGCAGCCCAAAGAGTAGTAGCTTCCCTCTGTTCCTACGTTTTCTGCCCCTCTTCATGTTCCTGTCTCACTTTCATTACGTCAGAGTTCTAGGAGAAGACTTTCCATTCCAAATTCTTCTTTTAATATAACTTTTACTGGGCAGCATCCTGTTAGTAACATGCATGTGTGTAGGTTTGAAATACGTATGTGTGTCTTCTTAGATAGGCCACTGGGAGCTTTGGGCGGGATACAGACCACCCCGGTTTGCTCCACGAGGGAGCTGCAGTGGACAAACCGCATGGCTCCGTCGCGGAACAAAAAGAACCCGCAAAAAGCGGATTCTTCTTGTGGTGCCTTTGTGACACGTGATGGGGGTGGCCAAAGGCCCATTTAAATTGGGCCATTCTCTAGTTTTTTGTGATCTGTCAAAAACATTCCCCCAGCAGCTGTCAAACCTGGGAGGGGGGTTCTTCTGCTGATTACCAGCAGGGAAAGGATAGAGGAAATTCAGGTGATGACGATGTGGCTACTCTGGGCTGTCTGGGGATGGAAAAGGCAGGTATACTCCATCTTTGAGCACACCTCATTTCATTCATTCTTGGAGCAAAGACCAGGTTTTTAAAAAATTATTATTATCTGAATTGTCTTCCTCTTCTCTTCTCCCCACTAGTAAGCAACAATAGGCCCTTCTGGGGTTAGCAGCTGCTGGGTGTGCATGGATGAAGTGCCATGCCTTCACCTGCTTGATGCAGGATCTTAGCTATTGTGTATGTTTGGAATCCCTAACAGTGGTTTGGCCAGCAATAAGCTTTTGAGAAGATACTGAAATATTGTGGTCCTCAGTACCATCCATACCAAGGCAAAATTAGCTCTGTGCCCCCTAAGTGAGAAGTTAGTGAATGATGAGCCAAACAGCTATGGTGCACTTGGATGTGAAGTCCTCTGCATTTTTTTTAATTGAAAGAGATATACTTCTTGCATTGTTAAGCCCACCTAATATCACTGTAGCCTGTGGCCAAAATGGATAACTCTTGGGAAACTTCCATGTATATATAAATGTACATGTCTTATAGAGTATGTGCATGTGTGTGTGTGCTCATGCATGTCATGCTTGTGTTGCACTGAGTTCAACTTCTGGCCCACATGAAATGGAGAATACCATAAATTATTGAGGACTTATTATTGAAGATTAGTGTTAAGATTGTGTCTTAAGGCTGGAGGAAGTTTGGGCCTGGCATAACTCAACTCATTTTTCACCTCTTCCCTTCTCTACCCTCTTTTGGCTCTTACACTGGCTGATTTGTGTTGGCAGAACAGTTGCTCTGTCAGCAGAGCTCAACAGGTTTTGATGGTAGGAGGGCTTTTCCGGTAATAGAAGTGCATTTTATCAGCAGTAAATGTTTGTGCCTAATCTAATCCCCTAGCACATCTACAAATTGGCACTGCATTGCCCATCTCTGTATATCCATTTCTATCAGTCTCTGTCAATCAGCTGAGTGAGTCGTGACTAGCTGAACTATTGCTTTTACTTGAAGCATTCTTACGTCCACTCTGAGCATGACAAAGGTGGGTTTCAGATCTATTTAGAATGGATACAAAAGCCCCTGCAGCCAATTTTCTTATAGGGAGAAGAAGGGAGCAATCATTTTGCCTCTCACAAAACACTGAACTATGGTCTTCATATTATTGAGTGACCACAGATGAATGGAAGAACATATGCTGTACATATCAAAGTTCACTGGTTCATTCCTTACCATCTCCATTTAGAAGGATCAAACAGCATATGATGTGAAATATGTCTGCCTGAGATATTGGAGAGCCATTATATATGAAAACAAACATTTTAGGCCAGATGGATGTTTTGTCTGGAGGACCATGGGATATTATAGCCTCCAACACTTAACAGATGATACCTGAAAACATGTGGCTGACCAACATCAGAGTATGATCAAGATGGCAAAAGCTTTTAATGAGGGAGAACAGACATGCTAGAAGAGGCTGCAGAAGTTTGCTTTTGCCTGAGACTTCTGGTAAGGACAAGATTCTGCCCCTTCTTGTCCTCTCTCCCAGCTGATGCTATATCCATACTGCAGAAATAATCCAGGTTGTCATCACTTTGGGGCAAACCAGACCGCCCCTTTGGAGCAGCGTCCTGCCGCCCCTTTCCTTGCTGGATCAGGGCTGTGGCAACCATACACTACGCCCCCAATCTGGCTCTTTGTGGGCACTAAAAAGACCTGCAAAATGCCATTCCTTTTAGTGGCAGCAAAAAGGTGCCTTTGCAGCCCTGGCAGCAGCTTTTTGGTACTCCTTTGGTGCAACGTGTCTAAATGCTGTGCCAGCGGAGTGCTGTGGTGCCCCCTGCCATGAGGTTGAGTGCATGGTGTGATACTGGCATGATGCTGGGGTCAGGGTGTGCAGTGTCAAAACACAATGCCCTCAGTACACCCCTATGGTTGACGTTTAATGCTGCTCTGTTTAGCCCCTTTAACTGTCATGTCTCAGTGCTATGGAATTTGGGACACTAGTTTCTGAGGCATTTCACCTTCTCTGTCAGAGAGCTCTGGTGCCACAACAAACTAAAGTTCCCAGAATTCCTTAGCATTGAACTATGGCAGTTAAAGTGGTATCAGCCTGGATCATTTCTGCAGTGCAGATGCAGCCTGATTTAACAGAATGTAAACTCCTTTTGCACTTCAGTCTCACTTTGCAGCCACTGATGTAAGTTGAGAATAGATGGAGACAGTGGGAGAAGGAGAGAGAAATTTGGGCATTTAAAAAGCAGCTACAAAAGTGAAGTGCCAGAGGATTAATCTAGGTTCTCCCTGCTAGATTGGGAGAGTTGGAGAGTATGATATAAAACAGATTCCTGCAATATGCTTTTTGGATCAATTTGAGAAGTCAGATTTCTTTTTGACAGTGGTTATTAAGCTTTTTAGATAGTCTGGTTTTTAATATAAGAAGAGGCAGAAATCTGGCTCTAGTTCTGCAATCCTGACAGCTTCTAGACAATGTGACTGAATGTGACAATTAAGTAATGTGACTGAAAGAGTCTGTCTAGTCCTAATAGAAAAGAGAGGAATCCTAAAGACATAGTTCTAGTACAGGGACAGCTTGCCATTTCCTCTACTTAATAACCTTGATTTTGCCCTTTGGAAAGTCAAGCGAAATAAAAATGGCACTTAACAGAGAAAAATAACCAAATAAAGCTGTCAAAGGGACACATTTGCTATGTCTGTGAAGCCTGCTAGTATTGTAATTCGAGATGGTCATTTCTACAAACATCTGCTAAATGAGTTAAGAGTGAAATATAATACACACCACAGACTGTACAACAAGATGAAAACATATCTACACTTCTAAATGAGTAAACATGCTCAAATGAATAAATCTCCATGGTATCAATTTATGTTAATGTTGCTCATGATGGAGCCTATTAGAACAAATAGTTAGTAAAGTGAGAAGAAGTGATGAAATGATTATTGTATTATAGGCTTTGCATTTAATAGAACTCTATCTTTCTCTTTATTTCAGACATCCACAATTAAGAATGTATTTCTCATCACAGAAAAAAACAACTTTTCTTCTCTTTCTGATCCATCTACTCCACTGTCTTCCTTGCATTATGAACTTGAGAGAAAATGCACCCATTTTCAGAGAAACATTGGTTAGCATCTTTTAGACACATAGGCAGATGAAAGACAGTCCCATAACTTGTGTATCTCTTTTGGACAATGTGAAGGTTGATATTCCTTTTTTCTCTCCTCATCAACCAGACCCCCACCAACCTGCCACAGATTCACTGCAGCCTCTCTCACCTCCACAGTCATTCTGTACCTGGTGGAGAGCAAAAACACCAATCCACTGGAATTAATTTTCACACTAATGAGGATTTCTATGGCTCAAAGGTGCACTAGGAAGAGAAAGAAATGGATTAGTATTATGTTACATTTATTGTAGTCCTGAATGGTTTTAAAATAGCCACTCCATCTCTTAGCCATTGAAATATTGATTGTTTAACCTATAACTTAAACCTTTGGAGTATGAGATATCTTTAAGATAGGTTCTGGGATCAGCAGCAGAAAGAAGAAAAAAAGGATATGAACTGCTGTATACCTTTCACCTTAAAAGTCAAGATGAAATTAATTTATTTAAGTGCTGGCATAGCCCCATAAGTAGGATTGTGTGTATGAATTTGGGTTGAACCAAAACAATTTTCCCAGAAGCCCTTTTCTATAGCAGGACAAGGGTTCCCCTTTAAAGGGGTTCATAGGGAACTTGAGAATAGTTTATCTTTTGTGTGGAGTCAGGGAAGAGACTGCATCTGCACACTGAGAAGGCAACGTTCTCTGTTTTCTAGTATTCCACTGTAAAAGTGTGCAATGAATCCATCACCACAAGGCAGTGGGTCCTATTCTCTGGAACTGCAGAAAATAATTTTTCTCCAAACAAATTTGTTTACTAGGAAATAGTAAACATGTCCCCACATTGCTATAGCAGCTGGCTGACATCTCCCACACTTCCAGATTTGTACTATGTGGCAAAAGCTAAGAAGGTCACAGAACAGAATTACAAGAGTTCTATGCCTGAGGCCCTTCCACACTGCACAACTGTAGTGTTATGATTCCATGTTAAGTACCATGATTCCATTCCAGGGAATCACAAGATTTGCAGTTAAGGGGAAAATACAGTGGTACCCCGGGATACGAAATCACCGCGTTACGAAATTTCCGGGATACGAAAAAATTAGATAGGAAAAAACTGTTCCGGGTTACGGTTTTTTTTTTCGGCTTACGAAAAAAAGTTTTGGTGCTTTTCGGCGCTTTTTCGCACGAAATCGCGGCTTCCAGCGCTAGCAGCTATGGCTTTTTCGGGTTGCGAAATCTTTCGGGTTACGAACGGCGCCACGGAACGAATTAAATTCGTAACCCGGGGTACCACTGTATTTAGAAATCTCAGCCAAAGAGAATTCAAGTGCTTCACCCAACTATTTACTTACTTACTTTTAAAATATTTATATTTGGCTCTGAAGCTGAAGATCTCAGGGCTGCAGGGCAGCTTACAATAAAATCAATTAAAACTTTAAATAATAATAATAATAATAATAATAATAATTTAATACATTAAATAGTATATCTTTTTTAAAAAACAGACATTTTAAAAATTTAAATAGTGCAACTGCATAGCCTGGATAAAATCAGTTAGGACTGAAGGTTTTAATAAAAAAATAAAGTTTTAACTTGGTGCCAAAATGATGATGATGATGATAATGACATTTATTTATTTCCTGCTTTTTCCCAAAATTGGAACCCAAAGTGGCTAACAAATTAAAAAGAGTACAATTAAAACATACAAAAGTGCACATTAAAATAGAAGTGCATCTGATGATCCCAATATGGATACCAACTGAGCCTCCAGAAGAAGGGAATTTCACAACTCTCATATCCTCCCAAAGTGTAATATCCCTACCAGTGGGACACAAAAAGCTTCTGCTCCAGTACAACTCAATTCTTAGACTGGCCTTATGGACTGCAATTCCCCAAACCAGGATTCCATATGATGTCGTCATGACTCTTAAAATGGAACCACAGTGTTATAATTGTGTAGTATGAAAGAGGCCCTGGCTGCCTGGGCAACACAAATCTGATGTGTATCCAGTTCTGAAGAATGGAAGTTGTGTTGCTTTACTGATTCAACAAGTAATTTCACATAGACAAAGTTGTGCTCAAATGTGCCACTTTGGGTCAGTCCCATATTGGGAGAAAGGATGTAAATCAAATGAATGGATGAATTTATTAACATACTTAATAATGATAGCACTGATTAGGCATGTGGGAGTATGCTATGATCATGTTCACTATATATTCCTGGACAGATTAGGATTATACAGCAAGCGAAAAGAGAATTTGGGGGCAATGGAATAGCAGTGTGTATTATACCATAATTATGAGCAGTCAGGAGAAAAAAGTTATATTCATGGGGGGAAGGCAATTCTGTGCTCCCAATGTCCTATTTAGAATCATAATTTCTTCAGGAGCTAGCCTGAAGAAGCAGAGCCCTCCCTCCGGTCCATCTGCCTTGGTCCAGGCCTCAGAGGGAGAGAAGAATGCTGGACCTGATTCCCTCCCCCCTCACCATTCCCTTCTCCTTTTGTGTCGTGTCTTTT
This sequence comes from Sceloporus undulatus, assembly GCF_019175285.1. NCBI lineage: Eukaryota > Metazoa > Chordata > Lepidosauria > Squamata > Phrynosomatidae > Sceloporus > Sceloporus undulatus. The sequence goes on along the minus strand of NC_056525.1, from coordinate 40,328,726 downwards.
AGATTGTAAGCCTGTGGGCAGGGAACTGTCTGTTATCCCCGCTATTGTAAACCGCTCGGATTCCCAGTGATTGGGCGGTATATAAATAAAACCTATTATTAAAAAAAATAAACCTATTATAATTTAAGGAATACAAGCACTGCATTTTGATACTTTCAGAATAATTAAGATTTTTATTTTAAATTCATATGAGAGCAACTGTCAAGGAGTTCTTATGACTAATTGTTGAAGAAGGATTGATGGAGGGAGATTTTGGGAGGGCTTTCAATGAAGAAATGATTTGTTTAGAATTCTCAGTGTGATTAAAGTTTATGACATTATTCTTGGAGGAAGTGGCCATCTTACTAGGAAATAGTCATGGATGGGTGAAAAAAATAGCTTCTATTTTGTGTCCTAACAATTCTATTATGTTGCTAAGCTCCTGCCTCAGTTGCAGAGCTGGAAAGGAATGACAACTAAGTTCCCCAGTTTTGGACAGGGTCACACTTCTGCTAAAGGACTGTGTTCATAGCTTGGAGGTGCTCCTGGACTTGTTGCTTCACCTGTCGTCCCAGGTGGACGCGACAGCCAGGAGCGCCCACTTTCAGCTTCAGCTGATCTGCCAGCTGCGACCCTTCCTGGAATGGGAAAACATTGAAACCGTTGTACATTCCCTGGTAACCTCTTGTCTCGATTTCTGTAACGCACTCTACATGGGGCAACCCTTATGCCACGTTTGGAAGCTGCAATTGGTTCAAAACATGGCAGCCAGGTTGGTGACTGGGAGTTCTAAATTTAATTCTATCACACCTATTCTAAAATCCCTACACTGCCCGCCCATTAGCTTCCGGGCACAGTATAAGGCATTGGTCATTACCTATAAACCCGTATATGGTCTGTGTCCAGCTTACCTGACAGAACACCTCCTCCCATACAATCCTTCCTGCACTCTCAGGTCCTCTGGGAAGAATCTACTGCAGTTACAGAGAACTAGACTGACAACCACTTCCCAGAGGACATTCTCTGCTGCCGCTCCAAAAATCTGAAACAATCTGCCGGACAAGATCCGTCATCTAACATCTTTGGAGGCCTTTAAGAATGCAATAAAAATGGATCTCTTCCGGCGGGCCTTCCCAAACTGACCCACTAATCACACTCTCTACTTGCTTAAACTTGTTCCCTTCAAATTGATCTGTTTTTCTGATTGATTTTATCGCCCAGTGTTTGGGAACTGCTTTTAATGTTAATTTTAGGGGAGGGAGGGAGTGGGAATCGGGAGCTCATTGTATTTTTATCTATTGTTCTATGTTCTTGATTTTATTGTTCTTTCTTCTGTATGCTGTTACCCATCTTGATCCAATACAAGGAAAGGCGGGATATAAATAAGTATTATTATTATTATTATTATTATTATTATTATTATTATTATTAAGGACATGTATGACTGGTTTAAATACCTGCCAGAGCAGGAAGGAATGGCAACTAAGGCCATGTATGGCTGAGTTCAATACCTGCCAATAAAATGAAAAACAGTTTGTCTTTCTAAACCTGGACCGTGGAACTCTTGGATGTGATCACACCAATAATCCACACAAGGCAATTATCTTGCTACTCACTGAATAACAATACAGAATTGCTTTACTCATTTACCACAACCATCTGTCATTGCCTCATTTTTAGAAAATGTTCCTTATACATCCAGACTGTCTGTGTGTGTGTGTGTGGGGGGGGCTTTTGGGCTTCTGGACTAAGGGTACATTTTGGAGGGTTGTGTTCGTGGGGTCTGTTTTGCTATAGCTCTGCCTTGATGTTCTTACTAGCTTCCTGCATTTCAAAGTCTAGTGCTCCAGCCTGGAAGAGGCTTTCCTGCAGCCTGCAAATGTCTCCTCCTAATTTAGGGGTGAGACGGGGAGGAAAAAGTGACTTGAAACTGCCTTTTTCAAAGCTGCATTGAAACTTCACCAACTGCACTGCCCGCTCCCAAGGCAGTTGGTGTGTGCATATCATGACCTCATGGCACAGCTTCAAGCCACACTGTTGGTTTTTTTTTTTTTTACTGTTCCCCCGACCATACCTGTGCACCTTTGCAGGATCAAACCACTGGCAACTGCCATCCCATTTGCATGTACAGCACTCCACCAGGACAGGGCATTGGAGCAAAGGTGTGCCCATGCAGATGCTGGCAAGGTACAATCATGCCCCCACTTCACCCCATACCCCCTCTTTGACTGTCTGTTTTGTTTATGTTGTACTTATTTCCATGAGAGGTGTAATGGTTTCTCTTTTAGGCATTGTCACCCCCACCACTTGGGTATGGCAGGTCCATCCCTTTTAAATGCACTCCTGTGATGGGGCACTTAGATGCACAATTAGGGTTAAAGTTAGAATAGAACACCCTTTTAGAGCCACTGTGGTTGCACTACATTTAGACTTATGAGAGAAGGTGCACATTTTCTGGGGGAAAGTGGAAAAATTCAGGGCCAAAACAGACTGGTAGCTTCAGCTGGCATCCATTTGGCTTGGGGCATGGCATTTACAAGTGCTATGTCCCCATGTTGCCTGGAAGTCACACCAACAATCACACACCAGGCTGCTTCTGAGTTTCACAGAGGCAGAACCAATTAATCCTCAGTCACCCCACTTTTTCAGTGGCATTTAAATTGCCTCAGATTCTTTCTTTTTCTCCCATTTTCTCCCTTTGTTCACAGCTGACTTCAATTGCTACAAACTGAGTTCAAAGCACAATAGTACTTTGCCCCCAGTTGACTCAGGAGCGAAGAGAGCAGAATCTTGCCTTTTCCAATAGCCTCAAGCCTCTCCATGCCTGTGTGTTTTTTCTTATTAATAATAAATGCCATCTTGATCACACTCTGATGTTGCCTGGGCACATGTGACCCAACTGTGAAATGTAGGAGAGTATGGTTTCTTATTCAGGGTATTCTTGACAGGTAACAGTTGTGAGATAACAATGTACCAAAGAGAGGTGTAGCTCTCTATATCCCACCATTAGTGGCAATATACTGTGAGAGGATATGAAAACAATACAGTGTGGAAGACAATGTCACATTCCAACTAGTGTATGCATAGATTCTCTGTAGAGGTCCAGTTCTGGCACCAAATAAAATCAAGAATTTATCCCATTCTCAACTGCTGAATGGTTTTATGTCATCTTTACACTTTTAAAAAACGGTTTTGTTTCAATTTCTTGATTGTTTAATATGCTTTTAATCTGTTGAAATTATTTTAACCTTTAAAACAATGTTTTAAACTATTAAAAGGGATTCTTTTGTATGCCAACCTGAGACCCTTGCATACAGGGAGGTTATAAATATTTTAATAATAGTAATTTAATTTTAAAAATTGAGATTTGTGCCAAAAAAACCCCACCTAGATTTTTTACTTTGTGTGAAAATTATTGAAATATGTGCAAAAACTCTCATCGTCTTACCCAGAGGGAAGAAAACTTTTATAATTATTAATTCTTGCATGCAAGAATGAAATAGGCCAAGATCTTCATCCATACTCCCTCCAGCCCAGAGGTAGCCACACAGCAGTCCTTGGCACTCTGCCATTCTCCTGCTCTCCTCCCTTTTCTGCCGATAACCTTGAGTAGCTGGACTGTTATTTTATACCATATTGCATTTTAATATAATGCTTTCCTAGATTAAGTCAAGTCTTGAAGGCTCAGCTCTGTTTTCTTTTCCTTATGGGAGCCTTATGAGAACTCCCTTACCTAGTACAAAAATGTTCCTGTTCATATGGCAACTCAGGCTAGTTTCTAGGCCAGCTCAATCAAACTGATGCCCTCCAACAGAGAGAGAGTCAGGGGATGAGAAGAGAAAAGTTTTCCCCTAGAACCTAAGTTTTTCTATTCTCCATTGCTCTCAAAATGCTGACATCTGAATATGGCAATAAATCAAAAAGCACATAGAAGTGTGTCACAAACAAGTTTGATAACAGAATGTACCATGATCAGCAGTGGCATATCTCTTGCAAGTTGTGCAAATTAGCTATGGTCATGGAAAGACCATGTGGAAGATACTGGTATGTCTGGAGAAAAGCAGGGGAGGAGGAGAATGGAAAAGATAATATATAAGGGAAAGAAGATTATGGATATTGGCTGTTTGTTTTGCTATGAAATAAAATGGATCTGTTCTAACATGGATAATGCTAATTTTGCATTGAGGACACTTTCAGACAAACATCCTAGATGTTCTACACCAGTGTAACCCTTGATAATGCTAGTGCATATATTTCAAATGTGCCAGGATTGGTTTGAGCATTGGACTACAACTTTGGAGGCCAGGGTGAAACCCACTGAGCTGACCTTCAAAAAGTCACACTCTGCCAGCCTCAGAGGAAGGTAAAACTAATCTCTGAACACATCTTGCCAAGATAAAAACTATGATAGGTTTGTCTGAGGGTCACCATAGGTTGGAAACAGCTTGAAGGCACACAACAACAAATATGTTTTACATGACATTGTTGAAGGGGTCATCTGTTGCCAATTTGCACAGTTTTCTTCTTCCTGGTGAAACAATAGAATCATAGAATCATACAGTTGGAATAGACCACAAGGGCCATCCAGTCCAACCTCCTGCCATGCAGGAAATCTCAATTAAAGCATCCCCAACAGATGGCCATCCAGCCTCTGTTTAAAGACTTCCAAAGAAGGAGACTTCACCACACTCTGAGGGAGTGTGTTTCACTGTCGAACAGCCCTTACTGTCAGGAAGTTCTTCCTAATGTTGAGATGGAATCTCTTTTCCTGTAGCTTGCATCCATTGCTCTGGGTCCTAGTCTCTGGAGCAGCAGAAAACAAGCTTGCTCACTCCTCAATATGACATCTCTTCAAGTATTTAAACAGGCCTATCATATCACCTCTTAACCTTCTCTTCTCCAGGCTAAACATCCCCAGCTCCCTGAGTCATTCCTCATAGGGCATGGTTTCCAGACCCTTCACCATTTTAGTTGCCCTCCTTTGTACACGCTCCAGTTTCTCATCATCCTTTTTAAATTAGAACTGGACACAATATTTCAGGTGGTGCCTGACCAGAGCAGAATAGAGTGGCACTATTACTTCCCTTGATCTAGACACTATACAGTGCACCCGCATTATATGCGGGCATGCTTTATGTGGACTTGAGCATACGTGCTCAAGCCACGGGGAGCGTGTGGGGTGCAAGGGGCGGCGCGTCCCATTCAAATGACTGGGGAGCACCCGTGGCACCCCGCACACTCCTGCACAGCCGCGCTGCACACGAGCCCCATTCAAATGAATCGGGCTTGAGCATCGACGGAATTTGCCTTACGCGGGGGGGTCCAGAATAGATCACTCGCATAAGACAAGGGCCCACTGTACTACTATTGATGCAGCCTAAAATCGCATTGGCCTTGTTAGTTGCTGCATCGCAATGTTGACTCATGTTCAATTTGTGGTCTACTTGGACTCCTAGATCCCTTTCACACGTAATCTCGTTCATCCAGGTGTCATAGTTTGATGGCAGCAAGGTACATCTCCCTCATCCCTGATTATTAATAACTAGGGGATCAGGGGGACAACTAAACACAATCTGACTGTAGTTGAATAACCAGGAAAAGGGGACAGCTGTCAGTCTCCCACATGACTAGCCTAAAACACATACAGAGCATAAAGTCGGACATCTGAGAAAGTAAAAGCATTTACTTTTTCTTGCTGCCCAACTGCAAGTGGATGATGCCAAGGTTCAAAACGCAGGCACTTACTGTTTGTGGGGAAGTACACTCGGGCCATCAAGTTGCATATTATTATTATTTTATTAACAATTTTTTAAAATTTCATATTAAAGCTACAGTACAACTAAGCCTAGTGAAGTAATACCAGGGAAGGTTATGTTTCAGAGTGTTACTACTGGATATCAACCAAAGTCTAATGTTACAGGATGAGCACTAATTTTATTTTGCAAAATTTAAGCCTCTGAAACCTGAATATTGAGTTTTTAATATATAAAGGTAGTAAAGCATAAAGCAGGATTGTTTGTGTAATGCAAGGATATAGGCATTTACTGATTCCAAGTAGAAAGCCAATTTAACAGTAAACAAACTGATAAATGAAGAAGAGAAACAACAGAAACAGATGACCGAGTCATAAATTAACCCAAGAAAGATATTGCATTGAAGGGTTACAGGATATTAACAGACTAAAGACAGCCAAGAATCTGGCCTACAAATGTTATGTCAGAAAGGAAAATCCAGTAAAGATCTCTGATCTGATTGGATGAAGGAAATGTTTATATAAGCACATAAACATTATTTACATAAGTGGAGGCTAGTAAAGATTGTAATCTGAGTTATTGGAGGCTGGAGTGGAAGAGGCCAGGCTGACCATATCAACATACCTATATCAACAGCTTCATTGTCACAATGTTGATAAGGCACAGGTAACAATGATTATGTATTTCCCATCTGGATGCTGCAGTAATTAAAGTGCAATGTCTAAGGCTGTCATTTCCCCTTAATGCCTGTGCATTTCCTCAGCAGACGGAATTGTTAGAATATGAACAAGATCTTGAATTTTGGTCATTATAGGGTTAACAGTGAGCTGCTGAGATAGAAATGGCCTTCAGCTGTATACATTATCTTGTTCAGCTGCTGAGCCATTGTGACTCTCTCTTAGCCTTTTTCCTTTTGTGCTATATTTTACCTTACCCTGCTTCAATGTAGTTTTTCCTGTATAGTATATTTGCTATTTTGTTTTATTTTGCTTGCCATTTTTGCTCTTGTTTATTTAGTATCTTTTGTCTGTGTTTTTTTATGAATACTTTGTTATATACATTGTTACTTTTTAATAGAAATAGATAAAGCTTATTTATATTACTTTTTGCTTTTTTGTCTTTTCAGTCTTATTGTTTCAACAGGAATATGCTCAGGACACCCAATATTTTGTAAGATGTATAATACTTCAGCAGCAATGTAACATGATGAATGTAATGTGTCTAGATGATAAAAAGTTTGTGTTTCTCCTTGAGGGCAATAGATATTTGTATATCTAGTCTGTATGTAATAAAATAGTCTAAAAGTATAAGACTAGGACTAAGACTCTGGAGACCAGGATTTGAATCCCAGCTCAGTCATGTAAACCCTCTGGTCACCTGAGGCAAGTCGTACCTTCTCAGCCTCAGAGGATGGTAATGGCAAGCTCCCTCTGAAGAAATTTCCCAAGAAAACTCCTTAAGGGAGACAACTTGAAGACACAAAACAGCAGAAACATAAGAGTGAGCCTGTTCCTTCTCCTCAACACTTAAGAGTGCTTAAGTGGGGTGTTAATGCTAACTCTGGCCCGAGACAGAAGGGCCAAAAGCGCCGTGCTGCCACTGATCCTAGGGTTCTGGAGCGTGCAGCATTTGCACGCTCCGGAAATCTAGGATGTGTGGACAGCGACCTAATGGTGGCCTCCTGTCCACATGGGGGCTACCATGTTGACGTAAGTGACATGCAGTGCATAGATGTTGCTGCACATTACTTATGTCACGAGTGTGTCAAAGATATGTGTGCAGCGACCCCAAAAGAACCTGTTTTTTCCGGGTTATTTTTGGGCAGAGGACACCATGCAGTTTGGCTGCTGAGGTGTTCCTCTGCAGAAAAAATGGCTGCATCCACTCCGGCCTTTCTTGGAGGTATGTACCGGGTCTCTGTCTGTTTGGACTATGCCATTAATCACAAGTTTAGAACCCACATGGGCAAAGGATGACAAGAGGGACCTCCAAGCAGATACAGATTAGCTGTCAGGTGTCAAATAAATTTTAGCCTAAAGAGATGGGGTAGGGATAGATCGGATAGAGCAGTGGTTCTCAACCTGTGAGTCATGACCCCTTTGGGAGTTGGGGTTGCCTAAGACCATCGGAAAACACATATTTCTGATGGTCTTAGGAACCAATTTTATGGTTGGGGGTCACCACAATATGAGGAACTGTATTAAAGGGCTGCAGCATTAGGAAAGTTGAGACCACTGGGGTAGAAGATCATGCCTGTTTCACCAATGCAATTGAAATGTAAGCTGCATCAGTGACTTATGTGTATGTGTTTATTTAATACCCTTTCTTTAGATTATCTTCCTCCTGTTTCCACATTTTGTCTTGCTGAAATATATCCAAGAAACAAGCACATGAATTCTCCATGAATTATGCTAAAGAATCATTTGTATCAGATACATTTAGTAGGAGATACCTGGAGGCCTACTTTGTACCCTTTTGGTTAGTCTGATAGAGTATTACAGTAAAAGGGATTTTTAAATTGTTTCTTATGGGCAACCCCACACAGAAAGAAGCACGGGATGTGTTTCCTTTGCAGTTCCCTGTATCTGTGAACTCTGACAGATGGTTCACATTACATGTGATGCCTGCTTACTCTAACAACATTTCATGTCACATTTTCGACTTAAGGCAATGCACATAAACATATTTTATGTGTAAACTGGCCAATTAAGGAGGCAAATGTTTTTAAAATACAAGGATTTATTGGCATGAAATTTGCCATCTATCAATGCTGTATAAACTGTTTTACATAAAAAGCCATCTGGAAACAGGTTGTTTATCATATTTATTCAGTTACAACTTGCCGGTTTAGAATCTGTGCCTAGCTCATTAACTGACAAGGCACTTTGATGCTATGGAAGAGAGGTCGGCACAGCTGATATTCTGCACATTGCATGAATATTAACAGGAAGTTTTAGACAGTGCTACCAGTTCACATTAGCATCTCTGACAGTACTCTGAAAGTATTCTGCAAATAGTAATCTGAAACTGACCTTACATTTTCTTAATGCAACTTTCAGGAAGGTTAGAGCCTAAGGCTGCTGCTCCTCTGCAGAATTAAGCCATTTGACATCACTTTACCTGTCATGACTCCATCCTATTGCACCCTGGGATTTGTAGTTTGTTGTGGCACCAGAGCGCTCTGACAGAAAGCTAAATAATTCATAAAACTACATCTCCCAGAATTCTATAGCATTGGGCCATGGCAGTTAAAGCAATCTCAAACTGCATTAATTCTACAGTGCAGATGCAGCCTTAGATGCAATCTAAGGTAAACTATTATACTGGCCATAGAACAGTAAAGTCTCAAGTTCACCAAGTTTAACTGTGAATTAATTGGGTGATTTTTGATAAGTTCCCACTACCTGTTTGTTAACTAGAAAAATAATGATGCACCATACACACATATGAGAATTAGATATCAGTTATAAATTATTCTTCACATTTAAAGGGACATTAAGAATGAATGTACATATAAAGAACTGCAGCAGAAAACAGAACTTTACAATCACATGGTCAGAGCTGACTCTAAAAATGGATTATTAATATAATAAATATTATTTCCTGTGCACAAGAAACTGTTTCCTGCACAGAAATATTGTTTTCTATGCTTACTTTATACAGAATAAATCTGCAGTTACAAAATTCTGTGTAGAAATATTCTCTGCACAGAAAATACTATTTTCTGGGCAGGAAACGTAGTTTTCTGAGCAAAATAACCATGTGTGAGTTCTGAGCAGACTAGGCCCCAAACTGCAAAGCTTCTCATCAGTACAGAATTCTTCTCATTAGAGCTGCTCAACACTCAAGCTCCACATTTTTCACCCATTTTCTAGATATGTTTGGATTTTCTCAACATACCTATATAGGATCTCACTAATGTGAGGTTTCTTCCATCCACCTTATATTATTTTCTGTTAAACTTTCAAAACATGTTCAGGAGTTTCAAAAGATCTACATTTGCTTTTTTCCTTTTCTGTATGCTTTCTTTTCCCCTCCAATTTACAGTTTGACAATCATTTTGAAATAGATTGTTTGGGTTTTTTTTTCTTTTTTTTAAATAACGTGAGTTACATGGGTGATTGCCTAGCAACCATCCTTATAAATTTCATATATTTTATTGTATTATCTGCAAGTAAAAGCTCCTTCATGACAACTGGTGGGTGGGGCACTCTGTATTAAAAATATATGGAGAAAGCAATTTGTGTTAGTTTGAGTGTGCAGGAAAGATTTGAAATTAAAATATGGACTTGTATGGGTTTCCAAAGATAGGTATATGATTGATGTGCATTGCATGTATAAAAGTAGAATAGTTTATCCTTTTTCAGTAGGAAAAAAATTAAACCATAGTAGCTGACAGCTGCTCATAAATTCTGATACTTTAAAGTCAGGAAGAGTAATTGGTGTGACTTGTTCCATCTTCTCTGCCTTGTAACGGTGATCAAGAAAAAAAATCACGTGATCCTAGCAGTATTCCTAAGGCTGCTCGATGTCACTGACAAGTGTGCAAATTTCAATAACAAGCAAAGACCAAAAGGATTCAGTGAGTCAAATTAGTAACCATGTCCAATGTCAGACTGTGACCCTGTATTCTAATTAGTAGGATGAACACATTGAGTTTATTCAGACTCCAGGGAAGTGTCCATTTGTCTGTCTACCTACCTACCTACCTACCTAATTAAAGGAAAATGGAAATAAAAATTTAAAAACAAACCAAAATAGTTTTTTGGAATAAAAGTACATTCAAATCCAGACCTTTTTATGAACTTCTCCCTCAACAGATGTGTACAGGGGTCGGCAATCTGCGGCCCGCGGGCCGGATCCAGCCCGCGGAGGCCTTTTGGCCGGCCCACGGCTGCCGCTGCCACCACCGCCACTGATTGCGGCTTTTCGCCGCTATGGGCGCCACCATTTCCCCCCCAAAATGGCGGTGAAGTCTCACGCGACCTTCCCCGCCATTTTGGGGGGAAAATGGCAGCACCCATAGCGGTGAAGTCTCGTGTGACCACATGAAAGGTCGTACGAGACTTCACCACTATGGGCAGCGGCCTCTAGGAGGCCCGCTGCAGCTGCCAGAGTCCTCGAACAGGGCTCCGGTGGTGGCAGCGGGCCTCTGGAAGGTCCATTGCCATCGCCGGGGTCCCCAGGAGGGCTCCAGCGGTGGTGGCAGGCCTCTGGGAGGCCTGATGCCGTCGCCGGGGTCCCCCAGGAGGGCTCCGGCAGCGACGGCGGGCCTCTGGGAGGCCCGTTGCCGTCGCCAGGGTCTGAACCACCTGGACTGGGAGTCTGAACCACCTGGACTCCCCTAATGATGCCTCTGCCAAGGGGCTAAGGATACAGATTAGCTAGTTACATCTAAAATAACAGAGTCCTGCAACACTTGAAAGCTTAACTAACAGCAGCAGCTAGCAGCTTACATGCCGGTGAGATGGTGAATCCAATCTGGATTTTAGTTTGAACTTTAAATCACATACCCATGATACACACTCCAAATCTACAGAATGGGTACAGCACACTGGAAAGCTCCTTTAATGTACATATCAAAACCTTGAGTGGATTCACCATCCCTCTGACATGGAAGCTACTAGCCATAATTGCTAACAGATTTATGATAGCATAAGAAAGCTTGTGCTACAATAAATATTTAGCCTTTAAGATACTATAGGACTCAGTAGTTTTTGCTACCATAGACTTCAGAAGCAAAATCTGAAAGATCCAGAAAGCCAGAATTACTGGGGGGAGGGATAGATTGTGTTTCTTCTTTATATGGAATTCTATCAAAAATGTTGTATATTATTGGGAACAGAGAAAGGAAACTTAACACAAAGATGTTAAAATGGCTAGTTATTCATTAATAAGCACAAGAATCTAATTCAGTTGTATTTATTATATAAAACATTAATGTGATAAATTTCAATTTAAGTTAGATGCCTGCAATAAAACTTTTACTGTAACGAAGCTGGGAAAAAGATCCGCTCATGATTTAACTGCTCCTATCCATCTTTTGAGGCCGGGGCAGAACAAACAGCTACACAATAATAATAAATTTTATTTGTATTTTCCTGCCTCTCCCAACAGATCAAAGCGGGATTACAACCAATACATTCTATATAATAATGATTACAATAACAGTTATCTAAAATTCATAATTAAAACAGTGTATTATCTAAAATTACTACAATACAATATTAAAATACATCATTACATCCTGAGGTGAAGTTGTCTCTAATTCTCTGTGGAGTCGGGAGGTGAAATTTTATCAGATCTTTATAGAGAATCAGGAGGGTATGCTCGCCGAAAGAGATCAGTTTTTAATGCCTTCTTATAGGCGTCTAAAGTAGGAATGAGTTGGATTTCTTCCAGAAGATTGTGCCAAAGCTAGTGGGCCATAGCCGTATATGCTCTTTGGGAAGTGGTTGCTAATCTAAATTTTTTCAGTTCAAATGTTCTTTATTAGTTTTACATAAATCATATATACATTCCATACAGTGCACCCGCATTATATGCGGGCATGCTTTATGTGACTTGAGCATACGCTCAAGCCACGGGGAGCGTGTGGGGTGCAAGGGGCGGCGCTCCTCAAATGACTGGGGAGCACCCGTGGCACCCCGCACACTCCTGCACAGCCGCTGCACACGAGCCCATTCAAATGAATCGGGCTTGAGCATCGACGAATTTGCCTTACGCGGGGGGTCCAGAACAGATCACTCGCATAAGACAAGGCCACTGTACTACTATTGATGCAGCCTAAAATCGCATTGGCCTTGTTAGTTGCTGCATCGCAGTTGACTCATGTTCAATTGTGGTCTACTTGGACTCCTAGATCCCTTTCACACGTAATCCGTTCATCCAGGTGTCATAGTTTGATGGCAGCAAGGTACATCTCCTCATCCCTGATTATTAAAAACTAGGGGATCAGGGGGACAACTAAACACAATCGACTGTTAGTTGAATAACCAGGAAAAGGGGACAGCTGTCAGTCCCCACAGACTAGCCAAAACACATACAGAGCATAAAGTCGGACATCTGAGAAAGTAAAAGCATTTACTTTTTCTTGCTGCCCACGCAAGTGGATGATGCCAAGGTTCAAAACGCAGGCACTTACGTTTGTGGGGAAGTACACTCGGGCCATCAAGTTGCAATTATTATTATTTTATTAACAATTTTTAAAAATTTCATATTAAAGCTACAGTACAACTAAGCCTAGTGAAGTATCCAGGGAAGGTTATGTGTTCAGTGTTACTACTGGATATCAACCAAGTCAATGTTACAGGATGACACTAATTTATTTTGCAAAATTTAAGCTCTGAAACCGGAATATGAGTTTTTTAATAATAAAGGTAGTAAGCATAAAGCAGGATTGTTTGTGTAATGCAAGGATATAGGCATTTACTGATTCCAAGTAGAAAGCCAATTTAACAGTAAACAAACTGATAAATGAAGAAGAGAAACAACGGAAAGATGACCGAGTCATAAATTAACCCAAGAAGATATTGCATTGAAGGGTTCAGGATATTAACAGACAAAGACAGCCAAGAATCTGGCCCTACAAATGTTATGTCAAAAGGAAAACCTAAAGATCTCTGACTATTGGATGAAGAAATGTTTATATAAGCACATAAACATATTTTACATAAGTGGAGGCTAGTAAGATTGTAATCTGAGTTTATGGAGGCTGGAGTGGAAGAGGCCAGGCTGACCATATCAACATACCTATACAACAGCTTCATTGTCACAATGTTGATAAGCCACAGGTACAATGATTATGTATTTCCCATCTGGATGCTGCAGTAATTGAAGTGCAATGTCTAAGGCTGTCATTTCCCTTAAGCCTGTGCATTTCCTCAGCAGACGGAATTTTTAAATATGAACAGATCTTGAATTTTGGTCATTATAGGGTTAACAGTGAGCTGCTGAGATAGAAATGCCTTCAGCTGTATACATTATCTTGTTCAGCTGCTGAGCCATTGTGACTCTCTCTTAGCCTTTTCCTTTTGTGCTATATTTTACCTTACCCTGCTTCAATGTAGTTTTCCTGTATAGTAATTTGCTATTTTGTTTTATTTTGCTTGCCATTTTTGCTCTTGTTTATTTAGTATCTTTTGTCTGTGTTTTTTATGATACTTTGTTATATACATTGTTACTTTTTAATAGAAAAGATAAAGCTTATTTAATTACTTTTTGCTTTTTGTCTTTCAGTCTTATTGTTTCAACAGGAATATGCTCAGGACACCAATATTTTGTAAGAGTATAATACTTCAGCAGCAATGTAACATGATGAATGTAAGTGTCTAGATGATAAAAGTTGTGTTTCTCCTTGAGGGCAATAGATTTGTATATCTAGTCTGTATGTAATAAAATAGTCTAAAGTATAAGACTAGGACTAAGACTCTGGAGACCAGATTTGAATCCCCGCTCATCATGTAAACCCTCTGGTCACCTGAGGCAAGTCGTACCTTCTCAGCCTCAGAGGATGGTATGGCAAGCTCCCTCTGAAGAAATTCCCAAGAAAACTCCTTAAGGGAGACAACTTGAAGAACAAAACAGCAGAAACATAAGTGGCCTGTTCCTCTCCCAACACTTAAGAGTGCTTAAGTGGGTGTTAATGCTAACTCTGGCCGAGACAGAAGGGCCAAAAGCGCCGTGCGCCACTGATCCTAGGGTTCTGGAGCGTGCAGCATTTGCACGCTCCGGAAATCTAGGATGTGTGGAAGCGACCAATGGTGGCCTCCTGTCCACATGGGGGCTACCATGTTGACGTAAGTGACATGCAGTGTATAGATGTTGCTGCACATTACTTATGTCACGAGTGTGTCAAGATATGTGTGCAGCGACCCCAAAAGAACCTGTTTTTTCCGGGTTATTTTTGGGGCAAGGACACCATGCAGTTGGGCTGCGGAGGTGTTCCGCTGCGAAAAAAATGGCTGCATCCACTCCGGCCTTTCTTGGAGGTATGTACCGGGTCTCTGTCTGTTGGACATGCCATTAATCACAAGTTTAGAACCACACGAGCAAAGGATGACAAGAGGGACCTCCAAGCAGATACAGATTAGCTGTCAGGTGTCAAATAAATTTTAGCCTAAAGAGATGGGGTAGGGATAGATCGGATAGAGCAGTGGTTCTCACCTGTGATCATGACCCCTTTGGGAGTGGGGTTGCCTAAGACCATCGGAAAACACATATTTCTGATGGTCTTAGGAACCAATTTTTGGTTGGGGGTCACCACAATATGAGGAACTGTATTAAAGGGCTGCAGCATTAGGAAAGTTGAGACCACTGGGGTAGAAGATCATCGTTTCACCAATGCAATTGAAATGTAAGCTGCATCAGTGACTTATGTGTATGTGTTTATTTAATACCTTCTTTAGATTATCTTCCTCCTGTTTCCACATTTGTCTTGCTGAATATATCCAAGAAACAAGCACAGTGAATTCTCCATGAATTATGCTAAGAATCGTTTGTATCAGATACATTTAGGAGGAATACCTGGAGGCCTACTTGTACCCTTTGGTTAGTCTGATAGAGTATTACAGTAAAAGGGATTTTTAAATTGTTTTCTTATGGGCAACCCCACACAGAAAGAAGCACGGGATGTGTTTCCTTTGCAGTTCCCTGTATCTGTGAACTCGACAGATGTTCACATTACATGTGATGCCTGCTTACTCTAACAACATTTCATGTCACATTTCGACTTAAGGCAATGCACATAAACATATTTTATGTGTAAACTGGCCAATTAAGGAGGCAAATGTTTTTAAAATACAAAGGATTTATTGGCATGAAATGCCATCTATCAATGCTGTATAAACTGTTTTACATAAAAAGCATCTGGAAACAGGTTGTTTTATCATATTTATTCAGTTACAACTGCCGGTTTAGAATTGTGCCTAGCCATTAACTGACAAGGCACTTTGATGCTATGGAAGAGAGGTGGGCACAGCTGATATTCTGCACATTGCATGAATATTAACAGGAAGTTTTAGACAGTGCTACCAGTTCACATTAGCATCTCTGACAGTACTCTGAAGTATTCTGCAAATAGTAATCTAAACTGACCTTACATTTTCTTAATGCAACTTTCAGAAGGTTAGAGCCTAAGGCTGCTGCTCCTCTGCAGAATTAAGCCATTTGACATCACTTTACCTGTCATGACTCCATCCTATGCATCCTGGGATTTGTAGTTGTTGTGGCACCAAGCGGCTGACACGAAAGCTAAATAATTCATAAAACTACACCTCCCAGAATTCTATAGCAGGGCCATGGCAGTTAAAGCAATCTCAAATGCATTAATTCTACAGTGCAGATGCAGCCTTAGATGCAATCTAAGGTAAACTATTATACTGGCCATAGAACAGTAAAGTCTCAAGTGCACCAAGTTTAACTGTGAATTAATTGGGTGATTTTTGATAAGTCCACTACCTGTTTGTTAACTAGAAAATAATGATGCACCATACAACATATAGAGAATTAGATATCAGTTATAAATTATTCTTCACATTTAAAGGGACTTAAGAATGAATGTACATAAAAGAACTGCAGCAGAAAACAGAACTTTACAATCACATGGTCAGAGCTGACTCTAAAATGGATTATTAATATAATAAATATTATTCCTGTGCACAAGAAACTGTTTCCTGCACAGAAATATTGTTTTCTATGCTTACTTTATACAGAATAAATCGGCAGTTACAAAATCTGTGTAGAAATATTCTCTGCACAGAAAATACTATTTTTGGGCAGGAAACGTAGTTTTCTGAGCAAAAACCATGTGTGAGTTCGGAGCAGACTAGGCCCCAACTGCAAAGCTTCTCATCATACAGATTCTTTCATTAGAGCTGCTCAACACTCAAGCTCCACATTTTCACCCATTTCTAGATATGTTTGGATTTTCTCAACATACCTATATAGGATCTCACTAATGTGAGGTTTCTTCCATCCACCTTATATTATTTTCTGTTAAACTTTCAAAACATGTTCAGGAGTTTCAAAAGATCTACATTTGCTTTTTTCCTTTCTGTATGCTTTCTTTTCCCCCCGCCAATGTACAGCCTCTGCTTAAAGACCTCCAAGGAAGGAGACTCCACTACACTCCGAGGGAGTGTGTTCCACTGTCGAACAGTCCTTACTGTCAGGAAGTATTCCTAATGTTTAGGTGGAATCTCTTTTCCTGTAGCTTGCATCCATTGTTCCGGGTCCTGTTCTCTGGAGCAGCAGAAAAGAAGCTTGCTCCCTCCTCAATATGACATCTTTTCAAATATTTAAACAGGGCTATCATATCACCTCTTAACCTTCTCTTCTCCAGGCTAAACATCCCCAGCTCCCTGAGTCGTTCCTCATAGGACATGGTTTCCAGACCTTTCACCATTTTAGTCGCTCTCCTTTGGACACGCTCCAGTTTCTCAACATCTTTTTTAAATTGTGGTGCCCAGAACTGGACACAATATTCCAGGTGGGGCCTGACCAAAGAAGAATACAGTGGCACTATTACTTCTCTTGAACTAGACACTATACTTTTATTGATGCAGCCTAAAATTGCATTGGCCTTTTTAGCTGCCGCATCGCACTGTTGACTCATGTCCAACTTGTGGTCTACTTGGACTACCAGATCCCTTTCACATGTAGTTTCATTCAGCCAGGTGTCCCCCATTCTATATCTGTGCATTTCATTTTTCTGCCCTAAGTGCAGTACCTTACATTTCTCTGTGTTGAATTTCATTTTGTTAGCTTTGGCCCAGCTTTCTAGTCTATTCAGATCATTTTGAATGTTGATCCTGTCCTCTGGAGTATTAGCTATTCCTCCTAATGTGGTGTCATCTGCAAATTTGATAAGTATACTCCCAATTCTGTCATCCAGGTCATTGATAAAGATGTTGAATAACACTGGGCCCAGGACAGAGCCCCGTGGGACCCCACTGGTCACTTCTCTCCAGGATGAAAAGGAGCCATTGCTGAGCACCCTTTGGGTTCGGTCAGTCAACCAATTAAAGATCCATTTCACAGTTACTTTGTCTAGCCCACATTTTACAAGCTTGTTTGCAAAAATGTCATGGGAAACCTTGTCAAAGGCTTTACTGAAATCAAGATATAATATATCCACAACATTCCCTTCATCTACCAAGCTGGTAATTTTATCAAAGAAAGAGATTAGATTTGTCTGGCATGACTTGTTTCTCTGAAACCCATGTTGACTTTTTGTGATTATGGCATTGCTTTCTAGATGTTCACAGACTCTCTGTTTAATGATCTGCTCTAGAATCTTTCCTGGTACTGATGTCAGACTAACTGGATGATAATTGTTGGGATCCTCTTTTTTCCCCTTTTTGAAGATGGGGACAACGTTTGCCCTCCTCCAGTCTGCTGGGATCTCTCCTGTTTTCCAGGAGTTTTCAAAGATTATTGCCAATGGCTCCGATGTTACATTTACCAGTTCTTTTAGTACCCTTGGATGTAGTTCATCTGGTCCTGGAGACTTAAATTCATTTAGATTAACAAGGTATTCCTCTAGTATCTCTTTACTTATTCTGTGCTGAAATTCCCCTATTCTGTCCTCTGCTC
The DNA here is from genome assembly GCF_019175285.1 of Sceloporus undulatus. Classification (NCBI taxonomy): domain Eukaryota; kingdom Metazoa; phylum Chordata; class Lepidosauria; order Squamata; family Phrynosomatidae; genus Sceloporus; species Sceloporus undulatus. The sequence continues at coordinate 40,310,400 of NC_056525.1, read as the reverse complement.
CATTATCCTCAGGTTGAGCACCCTTTTCCTTTTCTGAGAAGACTGAGGTAAAAAAGGTGTTGAGTAATTCTGCCTTTTCTCTGTCCCCTGTTAACATTTTGCCATCTTTTCCACGCAGTGGCCCTACCATTTCCTTCTTCTTCCTTTTGCTGTGGACATATCAAAAAAATCCCTTTTTATTCTTTTTAACCTCTCCAGCAAGCCTGAGTTCATTCTGCGCTTTAGCTTTTCTGACTTTACCCCTACAAATGCCTGCTATTTCTTTGAATTCCTTTTTTGTGATTTCCCCCTGTGGTGACTTGGGGGGCCTTTCCCTGGAGCCCTTGGCACCCTGTGCGTGGCCCTTTACTCCCAGGGAGTCCCCTCTTGTCACACTTTTCCCTCTAGGATCTCCTAGATCTCCATTCTTGCTCCCTGTTGAGCAGAATGAGACCCCTGGAGGTCCTATCCGCACTGCCACCACTCAGTGAATTAATTCCTTTCCCCACACACACTGAGACTTGTGAGGGATAGAGAGAGAGAGATCTAATTTCAATAGCCGAGTCCAGGCACGTGTACAGGAGCAAAGAGAGAGACAGCTGATACTTTTAAAAGAAAGGAGTTTATTTTAAAGAAATAGCATAGAATAAAAAGATATCATTCGTGCAGAGCCACCTTGCTATGCAGGTCTAGAAAGCATAGTTGCAAAGAGTTCATTTCACCCAAGCCATTGTTAAAAAATAACAAAAGGCCTAAACGCACTAGCTAACACATTCCTAACTACTCACAGAAGATGGGATTTGTAGTCCTTTTGAGTTCCTGGATGCAGGGAGGGCCCCCTGGCCTCTTGACCTGCATTCCCTTGAGTCTGTGTCTCCCAGACTCAAAGAGACAGCATCTGGTTTCCCCCTCAGGAGAGGATCAAGGGAGAGACAAAAGATCACATGGCTGCTCAAGTCCTTTTAAAGATTTCCCATAGAAAGTTCTTGAATCTCGCAGTCCTACTCTCTGATTGGTCAGTTAGACCTTACATCAGCTATGATGTCACAGCTCATTAGCATGTGATGTCATCTCTCATTAGCATGCACCTCCTCCCAGATTAACCCTTTGTAGTTCAGGAGAAGTTCCCAGATGACTGGAGACCCAGCCATCACACCCCCTTTTTCCATTTCTTATACATGTTCCGTTTCAAACATAGCTCAGTTGAAAGTTCCTTAGTCATCCATCCTGGTTTCTTGAGACACCTCCCATTTTTTTCTCTCTCACTGGAATTGTTTGAAATTGTGCCTTCAGTATCTCTCTTTTGAGAAACTCCCATCCGTCCTGAACTCCCTTCCCTTTTACTATTTCTGACCATGGGATCACCCTCAATACTTCTCTAAGTTTACTGAAATCCACTCTCCTAAAGTCTAGAATGCGTGTTTGACTATGCCTGGCTTCTCCTTTCCATTGTATAACAAACTCCAGGAGAACATGGTCATTTCCACCTAATGATCCCACCACTTGTACCCCATTAACCAAGTCATCCTTGTTGGTTAGGATCAGATCCAAAATAGCTGACCCCCTTGTTGCCTCTTAAACCTTTTGGACCATGAAATAGTCTTCCAGGCAAGTGAGGAATGTGCAAGACCTTGAGGATTTTGCTGAGTTTGACTTCCAGCAAATATCAGGATAGTTGAAGTCGCCCATCACTACTACATCTCTCTTTTCTGACTGTGTGGTCATCTGTTCTAGAAAGATATCATCCAATTCCTCAGTCTGACTTGGGGGTCTGTAGTAGACTCCCACCATAACATCCTTGTTGTTTCCCTCCCCTTTAATTTTTATCCAGATGCTCTCCACCTGGCTTCCAGGATTGATGTCCTGGATCTCTTCACTGGTGTAAATATCTCTGACATATAGTGCTATTCCTCCTCCTTTCCTGTTTGGCCTATTTCTCGTTAAAAGGTTATACCCCTCTATTTCCACATTCCAATCATGAGACTCATCCCACCAGGTTTCAGTGATGCCTATTATATCATATTTGCTTTGTTGTACTAGGAGTTCAAGTTCATCTTGCTTATTTCCCATGCTCTGTGCATTAGTGTAGAGACATCGCAGACCACGGGTCCCATTTACTTGCTGCTTGTGCAAGTTTTTTTGCCTCTCACTGTTGGGTCCTTGCACTTTTTTTCTTGTTTCCTCTATGTCAGTTTGACTATTTTCTCCAGCCCTTTCGCCTTCCTTAATATTGTCTCCCTTCCCCACAGAACTCAGTTTAAAGCCTTCCTGATCAAGTTCTTGAGACTGTTGGCAAAAACATTTCTTCCAACTGGCGTGAGATGCAACCTGTCCGTTGCAAGAAGTCCCTCCTCATGGAACTGCAGCCCATGATCAAAGAATCCAAATCGTTCTCGGCGGCACCATCTGTGAAGCCAGTTGTTCACATCCGCTATTTTCCTCTCCCTTTCTGGACCATGCCCTTCAACTGGCAGAAGAGACGAGATGACAACCTGTACATCCATTCCTTTCAGCTTCCTACCAAGCACTTTGTAATCCCTTTTGATGTTCTGCAAGCTGTGTCTTGCAGTATCACTGGTTCCCACGTGTACCAAAAGGGTATTGGTCAGTAGGCTTGACCAGTCTTGTCAGCCTCTCTGTCACATCATGGATCTTTGCCCCTGGAAGACAACACACCTCTCGAGACATCTTATCAGGCCTACAAATCACTGCTTCTGTACCCCTCAGCAAGGAGTCCCCCACTACGACCACACGCCTCCTACGAGGTTTAGCAGCGGCTGTTCCCTTAGGTGGGACTCTCAGGCTTGCCTGCTCTGTCCCTGAAGTCTGTCCATGCTGCTCTTCTTCATCCTCCTTGATAAGGGAAAGAGCTTCGAATCAATTCTCTAGCTGCAAGCTCCCTGAACAATCCCTTCTTGGCCTACTTCTCTGTGTGACATTCCTCCAACTGTCTGCCTCCTGTGTATGTGAAGTGACCTCCTCGGCTCCAGCATCCTCCTCTGCGTGGTATTCATCCAGGATTGTTAGTTCTGTTGTGTCCAGGAAATCCTCCTGCTCCCTAATATGCTGAAGTGTAGCTACTCTGGACTCCAACTGCTGCACTTTCTCCTCCAAGAGGGCTACCAACTTGCACTTGGGGCATGTGAAGTTCTCCACTTCTGTAGGCAAGAAGACAAACATTCCACAAGTGTTGCAGGTGACTGCCGTGGTTCCGTCAGTGTCCATACTGAAAAGTCTTAGGAAATTACTGGAACAGGACTGTGGGCTTCCTCCTGAAAAAAAAGAATCCTCCAGAAAAAACCAACATTTAAGCTCCTGATGTTTCAACAATTTGTGGCAGTGAGCTCAATCAACTCTGCCTCTGCTGTAGATTTCAATGGCTGCCCAGCTACCTCTCTCCTCCTCCTCTCTTTAGCAGGAACTGCTCTGGAGAGGCTCTGGGAGGAGTAATATAGAGCTAGTCTGGAGCCAGTTTAAAATGCTTAGTGATAAGCTCCTAAGAATAGACTGGTCAAGCAATAATTCATTCAATAAATGTACTCTAGACAAGACTAAGCAGTATCATTCAGGCTATTACAAAATATTTTTAAAGGTAGATTTCACATTAATTCACCTTTCCTAACATATTTTCTTTGAAGTGTTTTCTTTGTTGAATTTGATAGTGTTAATTTATAAGTCAGCATGCTTGTGATTATTATAGTTTTAATTTCCAGTTTATGATTCAGTTCATAATCCTGTGTGAAATGTGCATGTGTATATGTATGCACATTCAAGCCGGCTGTTAACTTATATTGATCCCCATGAATGTCATAGGATTTCTCAGGCAAGGAATACTTCAAGGTGGTTGGACATTCCCTTCCTCAGAAATATACCCTACAGTGCTTGGTATTCTTTGGTGGTCCTCCATCCAAGTACTAACCATGGCTGACCCTGCTTAGCTTCTAAGAGCAGAAGGACTCTGGTGCCTTGAAGGTATTTAGGCTCTGGTGCCTTTCCTTTAAACCAGCACAGTAGGTGGGAGTTGGTGAGTAACTTGTTTGAAGTGGCCTTTGTTCATACTGCTTTCCTCCATATTGCCCTATGCGTCTCAGAAGAGAAAGTCACTCCTGGCATGCTTACAACACAGTATGAGATGTTAGAATTCTTGAAAATAAAACATGGCACATGGATATAATTTTCCACTAATACCCAAACCTTTCAGAGCAGAAGTGCTACCCAGATCCCATGTTGTTTGAATGGATGTTTGTCTGGATTAGAGTTGGATCTAACTTTACCAGTCTGAAGAGAGGTTGGGATTTCTCTAGAGTCTGGCTTCATCTTTTGATCTTCTTACTAGACTTTTATTGAATTATGCACACACAGCCTTACTTTGTAGCTTTGAAAGATTTCTGCAAGGAAAGTGAAGGTGTATGACTAAGGTGTTTTTCAAACCAGTTTGAGTTTTAAAATCTTATTCAAAGCACTCAATTTTAATCCATCATTCCAAATGAATGACAAACTTGCTGTCTACTAGGCCAATAATTTTGTGGTACAAGCATGTCTACACATCTTTTCAAGAAAAGCCTGGATCATATGATATGTATTTCTTTCTGACAGTCTAAGAATACCAGTTGAACAACATTCTTGTCAAATTAACTGCTGCTTCACATCAGCCATTCTATATTTAGGTGTGGCCATTATCCTATGTATTGGAATTGGCTGTCTTGAGTCAATAAAGAGATGCCATGATAAGACACTTTCCCATATCTCATCTCTCAAGGATTGCAGGCTGAAAGGAGTACAACAGCATTGCTGTTTCCAAAGCTTACTTTACACTCACCTTTTAAAAAGTACTCTCAAGATCAGGTAAAGCCTTCTATTTATGTAACTTGTTTAATTTATCTTATACATAGTATTGATCAGTTTGTAAAAGCTAATTTTTTGATCCTGGGCTTAGCCAAAACTAACACTTAACACAAAGAACCATGGCGTTGTGATTTGAGTGTTGGGACTACGACTCTGGAAATCAGGGTTTCAATTCCTGCTCAGCTACGGAAACCAACTGGTTGATCTTAGGCAAGTCACATTCTCTTGCCCTTTTGTTGTTGTTGTTAACTGCCTTCAAGCCGATCTCAGTTTAGCGTGACCCTATGGATGAGACATCTCCAAGACTCTCTGTCTTCTACTGCTCTGCTTAATTCCTGCAACCCTATACCTGTGACCTGAGTCCCTCCATCTGGCATGTGGCCTTCCTCTCTTCCTACTTCCCTCCATCTTTCCCAGCATTATTGCCTTTTCCAATGAGTCCTTCCTTCTCATGATGTGTCTGAAGTATGATTGCCTCCAGTTTGGTCATCTTGGCTTCCAGGGAGGTTTCTGGCTTGATCTGCATTTGTTTGTTCTTTTGGCTGTCCATGGAATCCTCAGCACTCTTTTTCAGCACCACATCTCAAATGAATGAATTTTCTTCCTATTTTCTTTCTTAACTGTCCAACTCTCACATCCATGCATGGTAACAGGAAATAACATGGCTTGTATGATTCTACCTTTTGTGCTGAGTTGTATATCTTTGCATTTTAGAATCTTTTCTAGTTCTTTGATAGCCTCCCTCCCCATTCTTAATCTTCTTATTTCCTGACTGCAATCTCCATTTCTATCAATGTTTGATCCCAGGTATGGGAATTGTTTTACTATTTCTATTTCTATGGTGTCATCTGCATATCTTAGATTGTTGATATTCCTTCCTCCCCTTTCTTCTGTGTCCAAGTTTGCTTTTCTTCTAATATGTTCTGCATACAAGTTGAACAGATAGCGTGAAAGGATGCAGCCTTGTCTGACTCCTTTGTCATTTGGGAACCATTCTGTTTTCTGTGCTCTGTTCTGACAGTAGCCCCTTGTCCTGAGCACAGATTCCTCATCAGGACTGTGAGATGTGTTGGCACTCCTATGACTTTAAGGGCATTCCATAGCCTTTCATGATCTATGCAGTCAAAGGCTTTGCTAAAGTCTATAAAGCACATGCTGATTTTCTTTTGGAATTCCCTGGTGTGCTCCATTATCCATCATATGTTTGTAATGTTGTCCCTAGTGCATCTTCCTTTCCTGAGCCCCACTTGAACCACTGGGTTTTCTCTTTGTATGGTTGCAAAATTTTGAGCATGATTTTGCTTGCATGGGAGATCAGTACTATGGTCCTATAGTTGCTGCAGTGTCTGGTACCTTCCTTTTTGTGGATGGGGATGTATATTGATCTCTTCCAGTCTGTTGGCCATCATTTTGTTTTCTATATCTGTTGACATACCCTATATTCTCAACTATAAGTCGAGAAATGTATGCCCCAAAATGGACTCCAAAATCAGCGATCGACTTATGGAAGGGTCAATAGGTTACTACAGCTGATAAAGTTCATTTAAAAAAAGTGCCCATCTTCCTCTGTAGCCAAGAAACAGTTCCCATTTGAGTCCCGGTGCCGGCAGCCTCTCCTCTCTCCACGAGTGTGTGTGAGATCCTTCAGCCCTCCCTCATAGCTGGAGCTAACAAGCAGCTACTGAGGGAAGGGAGAAGGATGCAGAGAGAGGGAGCATGCCCAGGCTTGGACCCCATTTTGCAAACCATGGGTCTGGAAATGCTGGGGTTAAAGGCAAGCCTGGGGTCCTCCTTTTCTCCCCTGCAAGCCAAGGGTCTGGAAATGCTGGGGTTAAAGGCAAGCCTGGGGTCCTCCTTTCCCCCCTGCAAGCCATGGGTCTGGAAATGCTGGGGTTAAAGGCAAGCCTGGGGCCCTCCTTTTCCCCCCCTGCAAGCCATGGGTCTGGAAATGCAGGGGTTAAAGGCAAGGCTGGGGTCCTCCTTTTTTTCCCTGGAAGCCATGGGTCTGGAAATGCTGGGATTAAAGGCAAGACTGGTGTCTTCTTTTTTTCCTGCAAGCCTTGAGTCTGGAAATGCTGATGCAAAGAGGTGTGTGTGTGTGGGTATGTATGGACCCAGACTTGTTTCCCCATGCTGATACTGTGACCCTTGAGAGAGGTTCAGAGAAGGAGATGTAGAGCGGGAAGTGGTGCTTTGTTTCCCTCTTTAGATCTTTTGTAACATGCCCTCGACTTATCCACAGGTCATATCAAAATCCATGATTTTGGCCTCAAAAACTGCCCTCGACTTATACATGAGGTCGACTTATACATGAGTATATACGGTATGTTGGTTAGCACTAGAATTGACACTGTCAATGTGGATTGCAGCAGTTCAGTTGGAATATCATCTGTTCCTGGTGATTTGTTTTTCACTATTTTTCTTATTGCAGTTTCCACTTCACTTTTTAGAATTTGGGGTTCATCTTCATATGGCTCTTTGTGCCCTAGAGAAAAACAAAGGCACACCTCCTCTGAACAAATCTTGCCAAGAAACCCCCATGATAATTTCTGACGATTGCCATAAATCAGAAATGACTTGAAGGTATACAACAACAACAGTTTGCATGCTGCCTAAATACCCTAAAGCCCCCCAGATCCATCTGATCTTGGAAACTAAGCAGGTTCAGCCCTGGTAAGTACCTGGATGGGAGACTGCCAATGAATTCCAGATGCTGTACATTATATTTCAGAGGAAGGAATTGGCATAACTGCCTCTGAGTATTTCTTGCCTAAGAAAATCCTATGAAGTTCATGGTGTTGCCATAAGTTGGCAGGTGACTTGAAGGCACATACAGATACATCAATTAACATAATTGCTTTTCTGAAATAACCAGTGATTGGCAATAATAGTGACAATGACAATGATAGCGATTTTTTCCCCCATCAAACAAAAAAGGGATTTATTATGCTATGTTTATAATATCTAGGTCATTTAATGAAGAACATCCATTGGCACAGTGGTTAAATGCCTGTACTGCAGCCACTCACTCAAAACTGTAAGGTTGCGAGTTCAAGACCAGCAAAAGTGCTCAAGCTCGACTCAGGCTTGCATCCTTTCGAGGTCACTAACATGTGTAACCAGATTGTTGGGAGCAAATTAGTTTACAGTTGTAAATCGCTTAGACACTGCTTAGGAGGTATGAAGCAGTATAGGACAACGCTGGCTCTTCAGCTTAGTATGGAGATGAGCCACCGCCCCTTACAGTCGGTTACGACTAGTATTCATTGTCAACGGACTACCATTACCTTTGTTTCCAGTTGCTCAAAATCCTTCCTTAGCTTTTAAATACCTATCTTAGGCGCTTTACAGACCCATCCAAAAGGGACAGCTGCCAGCGCCTGTGTTTGTGCACAAGGGAACCGCATCGGACAAACCCCGGTGCCATTGTGATGTCGCAAGGCCACCAATGGCGGGCCCTTGCGCCATTCACAAGGGCGCCAATATGTGCGTGTGCTAGCGTCCATCACGTCAAAATGGCGGTGCCCATCTGTATAGGGCACTGCCATTTTGACACCCTGTTATGTGTGAGGGGGCCAAGCGCGTTCAGGAAGCACCGCCCCTCGCTACAAAAGACGGCGCCCAATAGGGTCGTTCCAGCATTGGCCTTAGCTTTCTCATATGGTAAATGTATTCTTGGGGAACTCCGTTGGGGCCTGTAGACTCAAGAGCAATCTAACATGCTCACCATGCAGAGCTTGCACATAGGCCTGGAATGACAGCAGGTCTCTTTTTGAAGCTCAGCTCCGGCTACACAGGACAATTCCTCCCAAGCCAAACTGCTACTTCTGTTGGGGCTTAATGAAAGTGCTGGACAGCCAGTGTCTCTCAAAGAGGCTTTATTTCATCAGGTTCAGGATATTTACAAAACCATACAGGATGCTCCACCAACCGCTAAATCACACTCTACTACAAACACTTCCAAACACCAAACCACAATCAATCACCATTCACATGCGAATTCATCCCTCTCCCTTATATACATTTTCCCTCTTGCGGTTTTGAGCTCTTCCCCCTTCCTGTTATGTCACCCAGTGTCCTGTATGTGGACATTCTGACTTTTGCACATGAAGCCTGCTGGTTTCACCTCCTGTGCTGTGTCATCAGCTTCCTATGGACTAAGAGCTCTTCAAATGCTACGCATGATGGCTGCCACTTGAACCCTGGGGTAACCTGTACATTTGGCCAGTTCCTCCTGTGGCCCATCCTGGCACTTTCTGACCAGCGGTGCTTTGTGCTCTGAACTTCACACATTTCTCTTCCCATTCCACTTCTTATCTCCTTTCTACTAACACATAAAACTAACTTTAGATCATCTTTTTTAAAACCACTTTAGACATCTTTCTATTTCTAATTGAGTTATTTCGTAAAACTTGAGGTGTTTCTTTTATAGTCACTGGTATGTTTATTTCATAATCGGAATTGCTAGTAACGCACACATTGACCACTCCATTAGGTTATTGGCCCCAACAATTCTGGTTGCCCCACTCATGCACTCTCCAACAGTACATTTGGACAGATTCCCAGCTATATTTCCCACCTCAACCTTAGTAATGGTTCACAATAACATAGAATTGAGTAAAAAACATCTTGTGTTTTCCTCACAGTAAGCACCAAGAATATTGTGAACCATTACTATTCAGTGTTAAGCACTGCCCATTGTTTCATAAAACTGGAAGAGGTGTGATCATTACTTTTGAGGTGTTTGTGCCTAGGGTTTGGCACCTAGTAGTGTAGATTCCATTGCCCTTGGTGAACCTATCAAATACTTTGCTTTTAGACAGAGATTTGATGAGAAGGGAAGCCACAAGGAACAGTTAACAATGAGAAAGAAGCATTGGAATGAGCCCATGTTTAATTTAATATTGCAGGAATGGGATCTTGGCAATCTGACTTTTCTTGGGCCTTTTTAGTATAACTCCCGTCCTACGTCTCTTGCTTTAAATCAAGGGCTTTGTAACCTCTGGGGAATAGCGACAGCTGCCTTTTAAGTGCCTTTTTTTAAGAGTGAATCCCACTTGTTTACTACTATCAACATAAATGAAATGAAGGCTTCAGCAAGGATATCACTTACTGAAAGAGCAGTTGGTTTCAAGGCACAATGCCAGAGATTCTGTTTTCTGGAAAGAAAGGCGCCATGTGGGAGGAAGTAGTCCAAGACATAAATCACTATCGTTGGTCTTGCCAGTTATGTCATGAGTCAGAGGCGAACAAATCTCTTACACCCTGATAAAATAAGAAAGAAACTTTTTAGTCTAGTCAACAAAAAAGTCCACCTGGCTTGGTATCGCTCTGCCGTCAAAGCCATTTAGGTTTACATTTCCTTCTGTTTGCCCTCTTAAGACTCAAATACCACATTAAACATTTGTTTGTAATTTGGATTGTATCAATTATTCTGTGTGTGAGACAGACCTCCTAGGGGGCTGCAGGCACTTCCTAGGGGAAGTTTTCAAGATTCTTGGTTGGTTCTCTCTGTGTTGAGCCCTGCCAGATTTACAGATGCAGATAACAAACAAAAGAAGAGTCTAAAATTACTGGTGGTTGCAAAAACTAAGTAACAACCCACTTCAAATAAGCACAAAAATGTATATATAGGACATAATGTGTACTTTCAGAGAACATGTTTAGATATTTGTCTTTTATGAACAAAGTAACTAAATATTTAAATATAAATGTTCGTCTAATTTTTTCAAAAGTAACATCAGTGTAGTAACAGTATGGAAAATAATAATAATAATACTTTATTACGGCCCTTTGGCCCAGCACAATTACAAAAATTTCAATTTAAAACACAACCTAGGTCATGTACAGGAGATTGGAGAAGTTCAACAAATGACAGTCTATAACAAGTCAGGATAAAAAGCAAAGGATAGGACTGCAAGATCAGTACCACACCCCACAACAATGCTTAGGCTTGCCATCAACTCGACAAACAACTCTACATATTGTTGAATAGCGCACACATTCAAGACATATTAGTTCAAAATCACAATCATATCCCTATCCAAGCAAGAGTTAAACTACAAATGCATTAACCGATGCAAATGCAACGATTGGGGTGGTAACTTTCCAACAGTAGGGAAATAACTTTTGAATTAAATTAACACAGGGAAACTGATACAAACCAGTAATCAGATACATTTAGTCCCTTCTGACAATCACAGGCACATGCGTCCATGTGTACTCACTATCTGATTTCCACTTCCGGTACACCCTTTAAAAAAAAAAAACCACCTTGAGATGAAAGGGGGAGTTTTGAAATCAGGATTTCACTGTAGGTATAAGATCACTTGTGGTTGTTTATTTACTGTCATTCACTTTTGATTATGGCAACCCTCTGAACGAGAGACTTCAATGAGCCCCAAATCATCAACACGTCTGCTCCGGTCTTTTCACTCTCAGGTTGTGGCTTCCTTGATTGAATCAATCCACCTGAATACAGTCTACTCTCTTTTTCTACTGCCTTTCACTTTACCATTCACTGTCATTTTTTTCATTGAGTCACATCATCTCAAGATCTGTTCAATTAAAATAAACTGAGTCATTTTGGCTTCTAGTGAGAGTTCAGGCCTGATTTGTTCTAAAAACTATTGATTTGTCTTTTGGTGGTCCATGGTGTCCCATAGTACTTTACTCCCAATGCCACATTTAAAATGAGTCTCTGTTCTTATTGTTCAGTTTTATTAAACTGTCCCGCTTTCCACAACCATATATAAAAACTAGAAATATTATGGCATGAATAATTCTAAATTTTGTATTCAATGATACATTTTTAAACTTGGTTGTTTTTTAGTTAGTTCCTAGTGCTCTGATCTGGACTACATTCTCCATTGTGATAAGAATAGCCAAAGTTATATAAAAGTATCTTGATCATTATTTTGTTTTGTTAATATTCACTGTATCTGCTTAAGCACTTTCTCTAACTTTCATCCGTAGTCACTCCCAGTTGTTACTTTTTCTTCTCGTACTAAGGCTGAATGTGGCCTATTTTAATTTGTTGATGCTTTCTCTATTTACGACAATCGTTCTCTTAGTCCAATCCTGCTATTCTGTTCCCTCCTCATCAGCTGTCTACTTAGCCCCTAGTAGTCTGTCGGTCTGGTCTGTATGCATGTAACCAGATAATTAAAAAGCCATCCTTGTTCATTCCCTTGCCAGTGTAGGGAACATTCTGTTTTCTCTCTCTCATATTGTTCTTGTATGGGTTTTCTTGTCAAATTATAGATTATCTACCAGAAAATCAGATGTCACATTACAACTGAAGATACTTTCTTGTGGACTACCCCATAACAGGTTATGGCTATAATCTGTAAAGACCAGCTGATTTCCTTCTGAATTTATTTGGTGCATTCCATACCCACTGTATGTTTTCGCAATATGATCCCTAGTGCCTCTTCCTTTCTCTAACACCGCTTGGACATTTGCCATTTTTCACTAATACAATGTAAAAATCTGCATGAGCGATCCGTGCAATAGTCTGATGGCTTCTATAATCCCTGATAGCCCTTTTCCGGTGATGACTGGAATGAAATATTGCTTATGTCTTTATTATTTATTTATTTATTTTTTATTTCATATCCCACCTTTTCCTTGGAGGGACCAAGGGCCAGATCAAGCTAAAACCTTTAAAATCATTATAATATTCAAATAATTAACATGTTTATCTATACAACATATAAAATATACACAAGTTAAAAACAAAAATTAAAAACCTACTGCTGATACAAAACCACCCTGCTATACATATGTTCCAGAAAAACCTGCTGGCATAAAAATGTTTTTACTTGGCAGTGAAAAGGCCCAGCGGGAGGGGCCAGCCTGCCTTCTGAGGAAGCGATTCTCGAGGGTGCCGAGGCAGCCACCGAGAAGGCACTCTTTTCATGTCCTCAACCAGGAAAGCCTGTTGGTCTGATGGACTGGAGATAGAAAGCTTCTCCAGCAGATCTTAGGTCTTTCAGGTTCAATGGAGAGAGAGATACGGCTCTCAAAATAGTCTGGACCACCAAGCCATGTAGGCCTTTATAGGTCATGACCTCCACTTTGAATGTGCCTAGGGGACAATGAATAAGCAGCCAGTGGAGCTGTTTTAACAAGGGGAGTTATATGCTCCCTGTAACTGGCCCCAGTCAGCATTCCTGGCGGCAGCAATTTTGAACCCCACTGAAGTTTTGGACGTTTACAAGGCAGCCTCCACATAGAGTGCATCAGTAGTCAAACAGGATGTAAATCAGCATTTGTCACTGTAGCCAGATCTGACATCTCAAGGACGGGCTGTCAAATGCACTCCTGGCAACTGAGAAACTTGGCATCCATGGCTCAGAGTGGAGTCCAGGAGCACACCCAAGCCGAGAGCCTGAAGTTTCACAGGGCGTGTAAACCCCACTCCAGAAAAGCCCCAATTCCCTGATCTTGCCCTACAACGACCAGGAGAACATCTGTCTTGCTTCTGGATACAGCTTCCCATTTTTTGCCCTCATCCAGTCCAGCACACTCGTTCAGTACAGCGACAGCTTCCTTGGAATCGATGGAAAGCAGATATAGAACTGGGTTTTCATTCAGCATATGGTGACACTCACTCCAACACTCCAGATGACTCTCTCAGTGCTTTCATGTAGATGTGAATAATAACATGGTGGACAGAACAAGCCACTTGGGGACCCCCGGCCAGCGCAAAGAAGTTCAAAAGGATTCCCCCAACACCACCCTTCTGAGTCCCCCTCCAGAAGACCAACCACCATACCGGCCCCTACATCCCATCCCAAAGGGCCAGACGGTCCCTGGTCATGTACTGCACCCGTAGATCCAGCAGAACTCACGTACCCTCCTCCCGTCCAGTTCTCTGCATAGATCACACCAAGGTGACCATTCTTCTCCCCATAGCCCGGTCTGAAGCCAAGAATGATAAGATAATCCATTTTTGTCCCAACCCTGAATCGGGAGCCCACCACTTGCTCCCGACACCTGCCCACAATAGCCATAGAAACGCCTACAGTATCCAATAGTGGGATCCGGTGATCTGCTTATTGCTGAAAACAGCTCTCTTGGTCACCTTGCTCCTTGTGTTTATTTCTCCCATGCTTTGAGGCAGCTTCAACTTCCCAAAAGAGTGTCCATTTACAATCTTGTTGGCAGAAACTGCGAAAATGGAAACATTTCTCGCCGCACGAGCCATTTGCCCCCCCGTTCCCTTCTTGCCAAATCTCCTCTGTCCCGTTGGCTCTGCTCTGAAGCAACCAACGGAGCCCAACCGCTTCTTCAAATCTTCCTCAGCCTGCAATCATGCGATTGTCAGTGGGCGGCCTGGTGCCAGCACTGCAGACTTCCAGCATGTCTAAACCGGATGGCTGAGTCCTTGCTTGCGGCATTACTCACGTGAAGCAAGTGACAAGCAGATTTTGCGATTATGAATATCCAGCTCATTTTCCATCAATTCACTATTACAGAAAATCCAAACTGACTGCTCACTGCTGGGCTTATCTTTTCAATACTCTTCAGATACAGGCAGTGTGGTACTTGGGATTCCGGGGAGTCAAACACCCCGTAGCGACTTTCATATTTTAGCTAAATGGGCACACATTTCCTATCACAACACCTTTGCCCTGTCATTGCTAAGGTTTAAGCCAGTATTGTAAACAACCTTTCCTCTGGTTGTTTATAAATATTCCTTTCATCTTTCTATCCCCCTTCCCGTCGAAGTACGTCAGAACTAGTATGTGGAAACCGAGAGAGAGAGACCACAATTCCGAGCAACAATGATCTGTTTAAAGGCCTGGATATTGATCCGATCAATACCATATTTCCTGATACCGCAAATATTAGCACCAGCTCGTTAACGCCATAAGAGAACCGACCTCTACATCACACCCAAGCTGTGCACCCACCCACCACCACCCACAATAAGGCAAACATCAAACTCAAGGAAATAAGAGAAAATTATAGACCTGGGCCACACTTAATTCTCAGTGAAAAGGCCTTTGCGGTTTCAATCTTCCTCCATCTCAGATGAAATATGACTTACCGAAAATTAAACACTTGAGACTGGGTTTCCCAACCTTTGTCCTCCAAGTTTGGAATCCAATCCACAATGCCGCCCAGCCACCTGACATGTCGCATTCTGGAAGCTGAACCCAAAATACTAAGGATCCAAGACGAAGCCACTGCCTTTATAAATCCACATGGACTTAATTGAGGTGATGCCTTCCGCTCAGTGAAATCCAAAACTGACCAAGGGGGCTTTAGATCATCCACATAAGCTTATCTATTTTCCGATAAGAAACTATTTCAGAAGGTCTTGGGAAATTTACCCTCCAACACAACTCATTATGCCAGTGTGGCTCCTGTAAGAAGGGAAGGCCATCAATAAACAAAACCCACACCAGACGGACAGACAAGGGCAGGGAGCCCCAGCATTGTGGACTGCAACTCCCAGTATCCTACCAGGGGTTCGCTCAGGGTGGGCCAGCGCAGTTCAATGAGCTCTGGAGATCCCCACCGACGCTCTCTAGAACACAATGCCTTTAGATAGAACAACTAACCACATCATGAAGCCCAGAGGAGATTTTAGGTGTAATAAAAGAGAATTTTTTCAACACTGTCAGTTCTCCATAGAAGACCCCTCTGGTCAATAATATCTCTCCCAGTTTCTGAGGATCTCCCTTCCTCCTATACTATAGCTGCAAAAAGTAGCAGATGCTTTGTAGACTTATGCATGAGGCTAAAAAGTGTGCTTAACAAGATAAATGTATTTGGCTGGTACTTGTCATACAACCTAATGTCCACCCCTTCGTCCTTGCATTCCATTCATACTGTGTGCACATTTTTTATGGCCAACACTCTTCACAGCACCTCTACTCATTGCTGTTCCCTTACTGACATCATACAAGGTCCCATTCTGCGGCAGTTCGCTTCTCAGGCAATCACATGGTGTGAAGGCGCACGCATATCTGCTCCTCCCCACCTTCCCCTTCCTCCTCCACGCCATGACCCCAATACCTCCCAACCGTGACTGCTCTGTGCAACAAAAACAGTCACCCGAACAGACAACATTCACACAGAAGCCAGTTCACGAGTTGGTGGCAGCCGATCCTCATTCCCCCTTCTCCCAGAGGTGCATTAGGGTGCAGAACAGTCCACCACAACCATAATCCCCCCCCCACCAATGCTCTCATGCGGGTAATGTGATAAGATTTATTCCGGTATGCTTCCCACTCTAACTAGCCAATTGTGGTAGTAAAGCAGGCTGTGTGAAAAGTCCCTTAGTGCTCGCCCCCTTTTTTGCCCCCCAACCCCTGGTTCTGAAGGCCTGTTTGGCTCCTCACTCCGCCCCTCGCCTTGTCCATCTACCAAAGACGCTCCATTCCTGGGCTCCATCCGCGCATTTTTCGAATACCTTGCCCCCTCTTCTGCCCACTTCCCGCCCCCTACCGCCCAGGCGACCTTTATTGCATGGGACCACCGTTACATTACTGGTTGTTAGATACGTTGCCCCTGAGGGCAATTTTTTTTTTTTTGAGCCCAGCTGCTGAGCTAAATTTTAAAAACAAAACAAAACAAAATGCTTTGGCAGGTAAAGTGACATCTCACACAACCACCCTAGCCAACACAGGATGCTGAAAGCAGTTCAGATGTAGTTGAAATACATCACTAAGCTTTCTCTTTCATTCTTCCTTTGGCCAGGCCGGGAAAGGGCTATTCACTAAACCAACACAGTTTTTGGGACAAACTGACTGCAGTAGATTACCACAAGAGCTGTCTTTCCGCTTCTCTGTCTACTCTATGCACACAATTGTTCTACTCCTTCCCGCTCCCAACAAGGCACTCTTTCACGAGATAATACACTGATCGAACGCCACCCCCATCGCTACCACAGACGCTGCAGAAGCAACCTCTCCCTCCTTTTGCCCAACTCTATGCAACCGCTTGGGAAAGGACAGGGCCCGTCCGAGCATTGTCTTCTGTGAATATGTTTTGCCACATCAATCTGATTAAGGCACTCTTGAGGAGACAGATGGCAGGTTGACGTGAGGTGAAGAGGCTTAATCTCCATCTGTGCTGACATTTTCTGATACCTCTATTCTCCAAAGCTCCCTGATCATCCCACAAATTGCTTTTATGATGATATTCTAAAATTCAGATTTGGGTTGATTTTTTTTAAAGTATGTGCATATGTCTACAATTAATTATAATATAATTGTTTTATTTACTTACCGCTATTCCAAAGACATAGCAGTGAACCGCAAGTAAGCTAATGCAGTAAGCTAATTTGCCCCAACAGTCGGTACTCATTTTAGCGACCCCAAGTCACCCTTTGCACAAGCAAAGCACTCTGCTCCATGAACGTAGGGTACCCTCAATATTAATCCCTTCCACCCTTCCTACCCTACTCTGTCACGCAACTGCCCTGGGTCCCACACAACCACTGTCCGCACTCAAACGAGGCCTCGGGGTTAAACAGACCCTTGGAGCAGAGCTGGCAATTCCAGACGCAGAAGCTGGCTCCAAAGTCCAAGTTGGATGACCACCAACTGGATGTCTTCCGGAACCTGCAGCAAGCAGAACCTCCAGGGACACACGCCAACCGATGCTTAGCTTCTTCCTATAAACCACCCGAGAACTAATCTCCCAACCAAGTGCTCTTTATCACATGCCTAACAAAACTAGATCCTAAACCCAAACCATACCAATCCAACTTCTTCTCACCAACCCACCCCACACCCTGCAACTCCTGGCTATTCGCCCAGACCAGTGGTCCCCCAAACCCAGTGAGTTCAGGCGTGTACCATGTCATGGTCTCCTGTGCATCGACACTGTTTCATCATCCCTCTGCTACGGCACTGGGCACTGAAGTCCTTGAGCCAATGACTTCAGCTGTGCTGATCAACCTTGCCACTCTGCTGAATGCCTCATGCCAAACACAACACACACACACCACGCATTTCCCGTGTGCTGTGTTTTAACCTTCAATCCCTGACATCTCTACTATTCTTCATCATATCATTTTGATCCCCTCATTGCCCCTCCCTCTGCATACCCACATCAGAGCTGGACCGACAAAACCGACCGGCCGTAGAGGGCAAGCTTCACACACCCCGATCACCAGATGGGGTCATGGCAACTCCCACCACGGCCCTTGAACAGCTTTTTCTTCCCGTACACAAGACGTAGCAAAACATGCCCGCTTCCCCTTTGAGCCAGAACAAGGTGCCTTTTCTGCCGCAGCAGGGCTTCATGCTCCGCAGTACGTGCATGTACAACCGCATTGACACTGGAGGCTACAATGTTTATGCCTTTCTGGGCAGGACGGCCGGGCAACATACGCTGGCTTGAGCAGTGTCGGGGTGTCCATCTGAACCACACCCCCACCGCCTCAAAGCCAGCTGAAGCTGCCAGTCTGTTTCGCCCTTGCTCAAGAGTAAACCTTAGCCCTAGCCTAAGCCACATCTCTAGAACAGAGCCACAAGTGCTTCTCCAGTTATGTTAGGGCTTGTGAAATGCAGAGATTTGTTTTCCTGTACCTTACCTTGGTCTGTCCTATTAGAACACCAAATCCAAGAGTGTCTTGTTCATAGCCTAGAAAGAGAACACCCAGAGACGGGGCACTTACTCTTAATATTTGAGAGAAACAGTCAGCGTTTTGTTGTAATGCACTAAACATTCGGACAAAACTAAGGGGTATTTTAAAATACTAATTCCTAAATGATAACTCTCTACAATACTCCCCTGACTAAAGCCCCATGATGGTAATTTGCCAAAAGTTTTGCCTTAAAGCCACATACAACAACCCTGACAATCAGCAAACAACAAACCACATCCCCTATGCAACACATAAGGACACTAACTGGCCATTTACATCACCGATGGTGTTCAATGTATTACCCAAATTTGTACATGGCGCCCAGTGGTTGCCTTGTTGTTGTTTTCAAAAGCTGACTCGATCACTATGCAGTGCGCCATTTATGTGACACAACCCTCTGTGCAAAGCCTACCCCAGATCAGAAGCATTTGAGGTGAACCCTTGAGAAACCTATCAGAATTGAACTGCTGTCGATCCTCCACATCACCCCACCAACAAAACACAACAAAACCCACCTCTGAATCAAACGGCCCTTATCAGATGAGTGTGAACTGGGGGTCTCTGCACTGGCCGATTCGAATTCCGTTATTCCACAATACCGTCCCCTGGGGTCCTTCCGCATGGCAGATCCCAATGGGCCAACTCTGCATTCGCGACAAGTGCATCAGTGCAGAATGTTTTGTCACACCGGTGCTCAACCGAGGATTGCCCGATCCTATCGCCCCCTCGCACATGCCAGTGGTGCCCTGCTGGTTGCGACCTTAAACCGCTTCCGGGGTAAAGGGGCACGGCCCGTCTGACAGCCCGGAAACAGCTGGAGAGCCACTCCTCCCATTAACATCGCGATACACGTGCCCATACCTGTTTCCTCTCTACATCCTGCCTTGGGTTTTTTTTTTTTTTTTTTTTTTTGCTTTTAACGCCACATTAGCTTTCCCTTTGCTTCCCTTCTGTATCTACTCAAGAAGACAATCATTCGCATATTTGCTCAAAAAACATGTAAAATGTCACACCTGATTGTTTGCAACCATTTAGCTTTAATGGTTAAAATGAAACAACATTCTGGCTATAAACCTCGCATGTGCCGCTCAAAAAAAATGGTTAAACATGAAACAACATTCGGACATAAACCATGCCAGTGCGCTCAAAAAAGGTAAAATAAAACCTACATTCCTGCAATATAAACCATGCGCAGTGCCAAAAAAATGTTAAAAATAACGGGACAGCGGGTTCCGCGCCCTCCCCTCCTCCCCCCGCTGGGCCCACCGGCTGCTCCCAGCAGGGACAGCGCCGGGCCGCTAGAAATCGCGGCGATCGCCGCCGTTCCACCCGGCCTCCTCCTCCTCCTCCCGCTTGAGAGGCCAGCCTCGGCTGGCTCCCAAGCCGGGGGAGGGGAGAGGCTCTGGACCACGCTTCCGCGCCCCCGCGCCTCTTCCCTGCCTGGGATGCGCCAGGGATGCCCTCCAAGCCGGAAGAGGAGGAGGAGGCCCGCTGAACCGCCCCCCCCCCCGCTTCCCCCTGAACCCGGCAAGAGGAAAGACCCCACCGGAAGTAAAACATTGGAATCTGGGGTCTTGCATGGAATTCAGGACTGGTAGTCACACCAGACCCATCGCACGAGATCGAACAGAGCCCCAATCCAGCCATATCGCCACTCCCCTTATCAGCGCACTGGCCAACACCGCTCCAAAAAGAGAGCCAGTACCATTCATTCGCGCCCGCTCGCCATTCCTGTGCGATTGGCCCTTCGAATGCTGGCTTGAGGTATGTGCAACAAACGTAATCGAACCACCCAGTGCGGAAGCCCCCCGTCCACCACTCATCCTGATAGGGCCTAAGAGTCTTACACTCAGCTGTTTCATCCTTTCTGTTCCGTACACACAGCAATTTTGATCAATGGGAAAGTTTTTTATTCAGAGATTACTAGTGTTAACATTCACATTCACTTCAGCAATGGGACGTTTCTGAATTTCTGTTGAAGAGAAGTGTTTGGGGGTCGCTTGAAAATGCAACTCGTTATCTGATCTCCCACCTGTAGCCAGCGGAATCACTTGAAAACACTATGAGCTACCACTCTAAATGGAGAATGAGATGGAGGGGGTTGAAACTCTCAGTTTCTTTTTTAAAAAAAATCTCTCTTTTCCACTTGAAGAAGCGTTAATGTACTGTAAAACATTAAGCAGAGCTCATAAAGGAAAGTGCAAAACCGCCTTCCATCAAGAGAGCCTTCTTAGGCACAACAAAAACTGAGACTCACTGAATCAAACCAGCTGTTGTAACTCGAGCAGTACCACTATTATTCCTGCTTTACAAGACACCGTCTCAGTAAAGCTGTCGATGACCGTCCTCTGTTGCAAAGCATCCTCTATGTGCTGGTTTGTCCACGAAGAAAATGAATTACAAAAGGGGAGATCAGAATACAAAAAGTAGTTACAAGAAGTAGTTCTTGGCCCCAAGACTGAACAACTACATAGTTCTCTGACCACAGTCTTCTGCTACTATGTGCAGTGGTATTACTATAGTATAAATAATGTGTACAGTTCTGGGCACCACAATTCAAGAGGATTTGAACACTGGGCCTTCCAGGAGGGTGATTGACAATGGTAAAGTCCGAAACCATGCCCTATGAGGAGCACCTTAGGGAGCTTGATAGTTCACCTGGCGGCGAACGTTAAGAGTGACCTGATAGCCCTGTTTAAATATTTGAGGGATGCCACATTGAGGTGGAGCAACTTATTTCTGTTGTCCAGAGAATAGGACCTGGAACAATGGATCAATAAAAGAGATCCCACCTAAACATTAATAAACTTCTCTTGGTAAGAGTTTTCGCATGGAACACACCCCTTGGAGAGTGGTGAGTCTCCTTCTTTGGAGGATTAAAGAGGCTGGAGGCCATCGTTGAGCGTGTTTTGACGTGATTCCTGCACTGCCAAGGGACTGGACCTGGGTAGCCCTTGTGGTTTCTTCCCATCAATAATCTATGATCTATATAGCAATTATTTCCAAATGTGCACGTATACTAATGAATAGCACCCACAAAAATATTATGCAAATCCATGTTTTGTTTTTCTTCTTGGTGAGGTGTTTCATCTTTTCCAGTGATCCATAAATGGCTACCTAATCTCTATGAATCTAGGAAATGTAGACATAGAATAGGTTCAAAGAAGTTTAACTTTCCCCAACTACTCCACCTATATCATATGCCCCTACAGCAGTGCTACTTAAGTTATCTATGGATTCGTTCCATCCATGAATCCATTTGCTCTAGTCTCTGATGAATTTCAGGGAAACCAGAAACCATTGTAACCAATGAGTACAAAACATAATACAGTCCCTGGACCTTGGAAAACATAAAGTTAATACTGGAAACGCTTCAGACAGTATTGGACTGTGGAATTGGAACTCTGACTTATGGCATAACTATGAG
This sequence comes from Sceloporus undulatus, assembly GCF_019175285.1. NCBI lineage: Eukaryota > Metazoa > Chordata > Lepidosauria > Squamata > Phrynosomatidae > Sceloporus > Sceloporus undulatus. Next base: position 40,288,537 of record NC_056525.1, on the reverse strand, counting down.
ATTCTTTGTCAAAATTTTTTCAGAGAGGTTTTGTCATGCCTTCCTCGAGACTGAGAAAGTGGTCCACAGTCGGTTTTGCATGGCTGAGCAAGGGATTGTAACCTGGTCTTCTGACTTCTAAACCAACGACTCAGCCACACTGGAAACTCTCTCTCTAAACTTTTATTCTTTTTCTTCCATTAACTAATCCTTCATCTCTAGACATCAGCTCCCGAGAGCATATGCTTCCCCTGACAAATACATAAACCATGCTGTTACAGGTTGCTTTATAATATTCTTAGCAAAGTACATCACAATCATGGTCCTCTAACCCTTCCCCCACTAAATATGTAAAACATTCTGACTGCCCTACTTCTTTCTAGAATTCGAGCAGCTAAGCCATTGTAGCCAGAAACATGCTCTCCTCCTGTAATCGTTCTGTGATATAGGCAAGTTTTAGTAATTCTTCAGGTAGATGTTATAGCCATCATAAACCATAAAATAGTTTCATGCATCATCATCATCGTGTGGTGGTGTGGCTTCCATATCATTAGAGCAGTGAAATCACTCTGATATGTTGTTGTTTAACATTAATAATCATATAATACTAAAATAATAATAATAATATTTATATGCCGCCCAATCACTGGGAATCCGGGCGGCTTACAACAGGGGGGAGAATAGACAGTTCCTGCCCTCAGGCTTACAATCTAAAAAGACACGACACAAAAGAGGAGGAATGGTGGTGGTGGGGGGGGGGAGTGGGATCAGTCCAGCATTCTTCTCTCCCTCTGAGCCTGGACCAAGGCAGAAGAAGCGACTGGAGGGAGGGCCTCTTTTCTTCAGCGCCGGGCCCGGCCAATGGGTGTTGAGTCTGTCTTTCACTCCATAGATCATAGAATCATAGTTGGAAGAACACTGCAAGGCCCATCCAGTCAACCCCTTCATGCAGGAAATCCAATCAAAGCTATCCCCGACAGATGGCATCTACCTCTGCTTAAAGACCTCCAAGGAAGGGACTCACTACACTCCGAGGGATGTGTGTTCCACTGTCGAACAGTCCTTACTGTCAGGAAGTATTCCTAATGTTTAGGTGGAATCTCTTTTCCTGTAGCTTGCATCCGTTCCGGGTCCTGTTCTCTGGAGCAGCAGAAAAGAAGCTTGCTCCCTCCTCAATATGACATCTTTTCAAATTTAAAACAGGCTATCATATCACCTCTAACCTTCTCTTCTCCCGGCTAAACATCCCCAGCTCCTGAGTCGTTCCTCATGGACATGGTGTTCCCGACCTTTCACCATTTAGTCGCTCCCTTTCGACACGCTCCAGTTCTCAACATCTTTTTTAAATTGTGGTGCCCAGAACTGGACACAATATTCCAGGTGGGGCCTGACCAAAGAAGCATACAGTGGCACTTTACTTCTCTTAACTAAGACACTTACTTTTATTGATGCAGCTAAAAATTGCATTGGCCTTTTTAGCTGCCGCATCGCACTGTTGATCATGTTCAACTTGTGGTTCTACTTGGACTCCTAGATCCTTCACATGTATTTTCATTGAGCCAGTGTCCCCCATTCTATATCTGTGCATTTTATTTTTCTGCGTAAGTTGCAGTACCTTACATTTCTCGTGTTGAATTCATTTTGTTCGTTTGGCCCACGCTTTCTAGTCTATTCAGTCATTTTGAATGTTGATCCGTCCTCTGGGGTATTAGCTATCCTCCTAATTTGGTGTCATCTGCCAATTTGATAAGTATACTCCCAATTCTGTCATCCAGGTCATTGATAAGATGTTGAATAACACTGGGCCCAGGCAGGCCCCGTGGGACCCCACTGGTCACTTCTCTCCAGGCTGAAAAGGAGCCTTGCTGAGCACCCTTTGGGTTCGGCCAGGCAACCAGTTACAAATCCATGTAACAGTTACCTTGTCTAACCCACATTTACAAGCTGTTTGCAAGAATGTCTGGGAAACCTTGTCAAAGGCCTTACTGAAATCAAGATTATACTATGTCCCACAGCATTCCCTTCATTCCACCAGCTGGTAATTTTTATCAAAGAAAGAGATTAGATTGGTCTTGCAATGACTTGTTTCTTTGCAACCCCTGTTGACTTTTTGTGATTATGGCATTGCTTCTAGATGTTCATAGACTCTTTTTATTAATTCTGCCCTAGAATCTTTCCTTGTATAGATGTCGACTAACTGGATGATAATTGTTGGGATCCTCTTTTTTCCCCTTTTTGAAGATGGGGACAATGTTTGCCCTCCTCCGTCTGCTGGGATTTCTCCTCTCCCAGGCCAGAAGATGACAGTTGAAGGAGGAGGGTAGGGCTCTTCCTCTTCAGGCCCGATGGCGTTGGGCCTGTCCTTTCACCCCTCTAAAGCCAGAAGATGACATTGAAAGGAGGGAGGCTCTTCCTCATCAGGCCCGATGGTGTTGGGCCTGTCCTTTCGCTCCCTCCCAGGCCAGAGATGACAGTTGTTGTTTTCACCCTTTCAAAAAGTGGTTCAAGGCCTGACCCTATCTTCCAATGGATCCAGCACCTTGAGCAGCTTCTTTGAATTTTGGATTAATACACAATTATGGATTCACCATTCTATTGACATGGAAGCCACCAGTCATCAAGATTATGCTAAAGGCATGCTTTTACACTATGCAATAACAACTCACTTATTATTGTTTAATTATACGGAAAGCAAATTGGAACACAAAACAAACAACAAGCTTCATTTATTATATGCGTTTACCTCTAAGCAGTAGTTCTAACGATTTTCAACTGTAACTAATTGCTCCCCACAATCTGGTACACATGTTAGTGACCTCGAAAGTGATGCAAAGCCTGAGTCGCAGCTGTGAGCACTTCTTGCTGGTCTTGAAACTCGCCAACCTTACAGTTTTGAGTGAGTGGCTGCAGTACAGGCATTTAACCACTGTGCCAATGGATGTCTTCATTAAATGACCTAGATATATAAACATAGCATAATAAATCCCTTTTTTGTTTGATTGGGAAAAAATCGCTCATCATGTCATTGTCACTTATTGCCAATCACTGGTTATTTCAGAAAAGCAATTATGTTAATTGATTGTATCTGTATGTGCCTTCAAGTCACCGCCAACTTATGGCAACACCATGAACTTCATAGGATTTCTTGGCAAGAAATACTCAGAGGCAGTTATGCCAATTCTTCCTCTGAAATTAATGTACAGCATCGGGATTCATTGGCAGTTCTCCCTCCAGGTACTTACCAGGGCTGAACCTGGCTTAGTTTCCAAGATCAGATGGATCTGGGGGGCTTTAGGGTTTTAGCAGCATGCAAACTGTTGTTGTTGATACCTTCAAGTCATTTCTGATTTATGGCAATCGTCAGAATTATCATGGGGGTTTCTGGCAAGATTTGTTCAGGGAGGGGTGTGCCTTTGTTTTTCTCTAGGCACAAGAGCCATTGAGATGAACCCCAATTCTAAAAGTGAAGTGGAAACTGCAATAAGAAAAATAGTGAAAAACAAATCCCAGAGGAACAGATGATATTCCAACTGAACTGCTGCAATCCACATTGACAGTGTCAATTCTAGTGCTAACCAACATACCGTATATCTCATGTATAAGTCGCCTCATGTATAAGTCGAGGGCGCAGTTTTTGAGGCCAAAATCATGGATTTGATATGACCTGTGGATAAGTCGAGGCATGTTACAAAAGATCTAAAGGGGAAACAAAGCACCACTTCCCGCTCTACATCTCCTTCTCTGAACCTCTCTCAAGGGTCACAGTATCAGCATGGGGAAACAGTCTGGGTCCATACATACCCACACCACACACACCTCTTTGCATCAGCTTTCCAGACTCAGGCTTGCAGAAAAAAGAAGACACAGTCTTCCTTTAACCCAGCATTTCAACCCATGCTTCAGGGAAAAGGAGGCCCAGCCTGCCTTTAACCCCGCATTTCCAGCCCCGGCTTGCAGGGGGGGAAAGAGGGCCCCAGGCTTGCCTTTAACCCCAGCATTTCCAGACCCATGGTCTGCAGGGGGAAAAGGAGGACCCCCAGGCTTGCCTTACCCCAGCATTTCCAGACCCTTGGCTTGCAGGGGGAAAAGGAGACCCCAGGCTTGCTTTAACCCAGCATTTCCAGACCCATGGTTGCAAAAATGGGGTCCAAGCCTGGCATGCTCCCTCTCTCTGCATCCTTTCCTTCCCTCAGTAGCTGCTTGTTGCTCCAGCTATGAGGGAGGCTGAAGGATCTCACACACACTCGTGGAGAGAGGAGAGGCTGCCGGCACCGGGACTCAAGGAACTGTTTACTTGGCTACAGAGGAAGATGGGCACTTTTTTTAATGAACTTTATCAGCTGTAGTAACCTATGACCCTTCCCAAGTCGATCGCTGATTTTTGGGTCCATTTGGGCTGGCATACATTTCCGACTTATAGTTGAGAATATAGGGTATGTCAACAGAATAGAAAACAAATGATGGCCAACAGACTGGAAGAGATTCAATATACATCCCCATCCACAAAAAGGAAGGTACCAGACACTGCAGCAACTATAGGAACCATAGTACTGATCTCCCATGCAAGCAAAATCATGCTCACAAATTTTGCAACCATACAAAGAGAAAACCCAGTGGTTCAGTGGGGCTCAGAAAGGAAGATGCACTAGGACAACATTACAAACATAGTGGATAATGGAGCACACCAGGGAATTCCAAAAGAAATCAGCATGTGCTTATAGACTTTAGAAAAGCCTTTGACTGCATAGATCATGACAAGGCTATGGAATGCCCTTTAAGTCATAGGAGTGGCAACACATCTCACAGTCCTGATGGGGAATCTGTGCTCAGGACAAGGGGTACTGTCAGAACAGCAGCACAGAACAGAATGGTTCCAATGACAAAGGAGTCAGACAAGGCTGCATCCTTTCACGCTATCGTTTCAACTTGTATGCAGAACCTATTAGAAGAAAGCAAACTTGGACACCGAAAGAAAGGGGAGGAAGGGAATATCAACAATCTAAGATAGCAGATGACACCATAGAAATGAAATAGTAAACAATTCCCCTACCTGGATCAAACATTGATAGAAATGGAGATTGCAGTCAGGAATAAGAAGTTAAGAAGGGGAGGAGGCTTATCAAAGAACTAGAAAAGATTCTAAATGCACAAGATATACAACTCAGCACAAAAGGTAGAATCATACAAGCCCTTTATTTCCTGTTACCATGCATGGATGTGAGAGTTGGACAGTTAAGAAAGAAATAGGAAGAAAAATTCATTTATTGAGATGTGGTGCTGAAAAAGAGTGCTGAGGATTCCAGGGACAGCCAAAAGAACAAACAAATGAGATCAAGCCAGAAACCTCCCTGGAAGCCAAGATGACCAAACTGAGAGCAATCCTCCTCGACACATCATGGAAGGAAGGACTCATTGGAAAAGGCAATAATGCTGGGAAGATGGAGGGAAGTAGGAAGGAGGAAGGCCCACATGCCAGATGGAGGGACTCAGGTCACAGGTATGGGTTGCAGGAATTAAGCAGAGCCTAGTAGAAGACAGAGAGTCTTGGAATGTCTCATCCATGGGTCACGCTCAAACTGAGATCGGCTGAAGGCAGTTAACAACAACAACAAAAGGGCCAGAGAATGTGACTTGCCTAAGATCAACCAGTTGGTTTCCGTAGCTGGCCGGAATTGAAACCCTATTTCCAGAGTCGTAGTCCCAACACTCAAATCACAACGCCATGGTTCTTTGTGTTAAGTGTTAGTTTTGGCTAAGCCCAGGATCAAAAAATTAGCTTTTACAAACTGATCAATATATGTATAAGATAAATTAAACAAGTACATAAATAGAAGGCTTTACCTGATCTTGAGAGTACTTTTTAAAAGGTGGGTTAAAGTAAGCTTTGAAACAGCAATGCTGTTGTACTCCTTTCAGCCTGCAATCCTTGAGAGATGAGATATGGGAAAGTGTCTTATCATGGCATCTCTTTATTGACTCAAGACAGCCAATTCCATACATAGGATAATGGCCACACCTAAATTAGATGGCTGAGTGAAGCAGCAGTTATATTGACACAATGTTGTTTCAACTGGTATTCTTAGACTGTCCAGAAAGAAATACATATCATGATCCAGGCTTTTCTTGAAAGAGTGTAGACATGCTTGTACCACAAAATATTGGCCTAGTAGACAGCAAGTTTGTCATTTATTTGGAATGATGGATTAAAATTGAGTGCTTGAATAAGATTTTAAACCCAAACTGTTTGAAAACACCTTAGTCATACACCTTCACTTTCCTTGCAGAAATCTTTCAAAGCTACAAAGTAGGCTGTGTGTGCATAATTCAATAAACGTAGTAAGAAGATCAAAGATGAAGCCAGACTCTAGAGAAATCCCACCTCTCTTCAGGATGGTAGTTGATCCAACCTAATCCAGACAAACCATCTTCAAACAACATGGGATCTGGGTAGCACTTCTCGCTCTGAAAGGTTTGGGATTAGTGGAAAATTAATCCATGTGCCAGGTTTATTTTCAGAATCTAACATCTCTACTGTGTTGTAAGCATGCCAAAGGAGTGACTTTCTCTTCTGGCCGCATAGGCAATATGGAGGAAAGCAGTAACCAAGCCACTTCAAACAAGTACTCCCAACCTCCCACCTACTGTGCTGGTTTAAAGAAAGGCACCGAGCCTAAATACCTTCAAGGCACCAGAGTCCTCTGCTCTTAGAAGCTAAGCAGGGTCAGCCATGGTTAGTACTTGGATGGAGGACCACCAAAGATACCAAGCACTGTAGGGTATATTTCTGAGGAAGGGAATGTCCAAACCACCTTGAAGTATTCCTTGCCTGAGAAATCCTATGACATTCATGGGGATCAATATAAGTTAACAGCCGGCTTGATGGCATAAAATACGCCATGCACCATTTCACACAGGATTATGAACTGAATCATAAACTGGAAATTAAAACTATAATAATCACAAGCATGCTGACTTATAAATTAACACTATAAAATCAACAACAAAAACACTTCAAAGAAAATATGTAGGAAAGGTGAATTAATGTGAAATCTACCTTTAAAAATATTTGTAATAGCCTGAATGATACTGCTTAGTCTTGTCTAGGTACATTTAATTGAATGAATATTGCTTGACCATCTATTCTTAGGAGCTTATCACTAAGCATTTTAAACTGGCTCCAGACTGCTCTATATTACTCCTCCCAGAGCCTCTCCAGAGCAGTTCCTGCTAAAGAGAGGAGGAGGAGAGAGGTAGCTGGGCCAGCCATTGAAATCTACAGCAGAGGCGAGTTGATTGAGCTCACTGCCACCAAATTGTTGAAACATCAGGAGCTTAAATGTTGGTTTTTTCTGGAGGTTCTTTTTTCGAGGAAGCCCACGTCCTGTTCCAGTAATTCCTAAGACTTTTCAGTATGGACACTGACGGAAACACGGCAGTCACCTGCAACACTTGTGGAATGTTTGTCTTCTTGCCTACAGAGGGGAGAACTTCACATGCCCCAGTGCAAGTTGGTACCCTCTTGGAGGAGAAAGTGCAGCAGTTGGAGTCCAGAGTAGCTACACTTCAGCATATTAGGGAGCAGGAGGATTTCCTGGACACAAACAGACTAACAATCCCTGGATGAATACCACGCAGAGGAGGATGCTGGAGCCGGGGAGGTCACTTCACATACACAGGAGGCAGACAGTTGGAGGAATGTCACACAGAGAAGTGGCCAAGAAGGGATGTTCAGGGAGCTTGCCGCTAGAGAATTGATTGAAGCTCTTTCCTTATCAAGGAGGATTAAGAGAGCACATTGACGACTCAGGGACAGAGCAGGCAAGCCTGAGAGTCCCACCTAAGGGAACAGCCGTGCTAAACCTCGTAGGAGGCGTGTGGTCGTAGTGGGGGACTCCTTGCTGAGGGTACAGACAGAGTGATTTGTAGGCCTGATAAGATGTCTCGAGAGGTGTGTTGTCTTCCAGGGGCAAAGATCCTGTGTGACAGAGAGGCTGACAAGACTGGTCAAGCCTACTGACCATACCCTTTTGGTACACGTGGGAACCAGTGATACTGCAAGACACAGCTTGCAGAACATCAAAGGGATTACAAAGTGCTTGGTAGGAAGCTGAAAGGAATGGATGTACAGGTTGTCATCTCGTCTCTTCTGCCGTGAAGGGCATGGTCGAAAGGGAGAGGAAATAGGCTGTGAACACTGGCTTCACCGATGGTGCCGCCGAGAACGATTTGGATTCTTTGATCATGGGCTGCGTTCCATGGAGGGACTTCTGCAACGGACAGGTTGCATTCACGCAGTTGGAAGAACGTTTTTGCCAACCGTCTCAAGAACTTGATCAGGAAGGCTTTAAACTGAGTTCTGTGGGGGAGGGAGACAATATTAAGGAAGGCGAAAGGGCTGGAGAAAATGTCAAAACTGACATAGAGGAAACAAGAAAAAAAGTGCAAGGACCCAACAGTGAGAGGCAAAAAAACTTGCACAAGCAGCAAGTAAATGGGACCCTGGTCTGCGATGTCTCTACACTAATGCACAGAGCATGGGAAATAAGCAAGATGAACTTGAACTCCTAGTACACACAGCAATATGATATAATAGGCATCACTGAAAACCTGGTGGGATGAGTCTCATGATTGGAATGTGGAAATAGAGGGGTATAACCTTTTAACGAGAAATAGGCCCAAACGGAAAGGAGGAGGAAATAGCACTATATGTCAGAGATATTTACACAGTGAGAAAGATCCAGGACATCAATCCTGGAAGCCCGGTGGAGGCATCTGGATAAAAATTAAAGGGGAGGGAAACAACAAGGATGATATGGTGGGAGTCTATCCAGACCCCAAGTCAGACTGGGAATTGGATGATATCTTTCTAGAACAGATGACCACCACGTCAGAAAAGAGAGAGTAGTAGATGGGCGACTTCAACTATCCTGATATTTGCTGGAAGTCAAACTCAGCAAAATCCTCAAGGTCTTGCACATTCCTCACTTGCCTGGAGACTATTTCATGTCCAAAAGGTTTAAGAGGCAACAAGGGGGTCAGCTATTTTGGATCTGATCCTAACCAACAAGGTGACTTGGTTAATGGGGTACAAGTGGTGGGATCATAGGTGGATGGAAATGACCTGTTCTCCTGGGTTTGTTTACAATGGAAGGAGAGCCAGGCATAGTCAAACACGCATTCTAGACTTGGAGAGTGGATTTCAGTAAACTTAGAGAAGTATTGAGGTGATCCCATGGTCGAAATATAAAAGGAGGGAGTTCAGGACGGATGGAGTTTCTCAAAAGGATACTGAAGGCACAATTTCAAAACAATTCCAGTGAGGGAGAAAAAATGGGAGGTGTCTCAAGAAACCAGGATGGATGCTAAGGACTTTCAACTGGCTATGTTTGAAACGGACATGTATAAGAAATGGAAAAAGGGGGTGTGATGGCTGGGTCTCCAGTCATCTGGGAACTTCTCTGAACTACAAAGGGTTAATCTGGAGGAGGTGCATGCTAATGGAGAGATGACCACACATGCTAATGAGCTGTGACATCATAGCTGATGTAAGGTCTAACTGACCAATCAGAGGTAGGACCGCGAGATCAGAACTTTCTATGGGAAATCTTTAAAAGACTGAGCAGCCATGTGTCTTTTGTCTCTCCCTTGATCCTCTCCTGAGGGGGAAACCAGATGCTGTCTCTTTGAGTCTGGGAGACACAGACTCAAGGGATGCAGGTCAGAGGCCAGGGGGCCCTCCCTGCATCCAGGAACTCAAAAGGACTACAAATCCCATCTCTGTGAGTAGTTAGAAGTGTTAGCTAGTGCGTTTAGGCCTTTTGTTATTTTTTAACAATGGCTTGGTGAAATGAACTCTTGCAACTATGCTTTCTGACCTGCATAGCCAGGTGGCTCTGCACGAATGATATCTTTTTATTCTATGCTATTTCTTTAAAAAACTCCTTTCTTTTAAAAGTTCAGCTGTCTCTCTCTTTGCTCCTGTACACGTGCCTGGACTCGGCTATTGAAACTAGATCTCTCTCTCTCTATCCCTACCAAGTCTCAGTGTGTGTGGGAAGGAAATTAATTCACTGAGTGGTGGCAGCGCGGATAGGACCTCCAGGGGTCTCATTCTGCTCAACAGGAGCAAGAATGGAGATCTAGGAGATCCTAGAGGAAAAGTGTGACAGAGGGGGACTCCCTGGGAGTAAAGGGCCACGCACAGGGTGCCAAGGGCTCCCAGGGACAGGCCCCCCCAAGTCACCACAGGGGGAAATCACAAAAAAGGAATTCAAAGAAATAGCAGGCATTTGTGGGGTAAAGTCAGAAAAGCAAGCGCCAGAATGAACCAGGCTTGCTGAGAGGTTAAAAGAATAAAGGGATTTTTGATTGTCCACAGCAAAAGGAAGAGAAGGAAATGGTAGGGCCACTGCGTGGAAAAGATGGCAAATGAATTAACAGGGGACAGAGAAAGGCAGAATTACTCAACACCTTTTTTCCTCCGTCTTCTCAGAAAAGGAAAGGTGCTCAACCTGAGGATAATGGAGCAGAGGACAGAATAGGGGAATTTCAGCACAGAATAAGTAAAGAGATACTAGAGGAATACCTGTTAATCTAATGAATTTAAGTCTCCAGGACCAGTGAACTACATCCAAGGGTAATAAAAGAACTGGTAAATGTAACATCGGAGCCATTGGCCATATCTTTGAAAACTCCTGGAAAACAGGAGAGATCCCAGCAGACTGGAGGAGGGAACGTTGTCCCCATCTTCAAAAGGGGAAAAAGAGGATCCCAACAATTATCATCCATTAGTCTGACATCCGTCCAGGAAAGATTCTAGAGCAGATCATTAAACAGAGAGTCTGTGAACATCTAGAAAGCCATGCCATAATCACAAAAAAGTCAACATGGGTTTCAGAGAAACAAGTCCTGCCAGACAAATCTAATCTCTTTCTTTGATAAAATTACCAGCTTGGTAGATGAGGGAATGTTGTGGATATATATATCTTGATTTCAGTAAAGCCTTGACAAGGTTTCCCATGACATTTTGCAAACAAGCTTGTAAAATGTGGGCTAGACAAAGTAACTGTGAAATGGATCTTTAATTGGTTGACTGACCGAACCCAAGGGTGCTCACGCAATGGCTCCTTTTCAGCCTGGAGAGAAGTGACCAGTGGGGTCCCACGGGCTCTGTCCTGGGCCCAGTGTTATTTACATCTTTATCAATGACCTGGATGACAGAATTGGGAGTATACTTATCAAATTTGCAGATGACACCACATAGGGGAATAGCTAATACTCCGAGGACAGGATCAACATTCAAAATGATCTGAATAGACTAGAAAGCTGGGCCAAGCTAACAAATGAATCCAAACAGAGAAATGTAAGGTACTGCACTTAGGGCAGAAAAATGAATGCACAGATATAGAATGGGGACACCTGGCTGAATGAAACTACATGTGAAAGGGATCTGGTAGTCCAAGTGACCACATTGGACATGAGTCAACAGTGCCGATGCGGCAGCTAAAAAGGCATGCAATTTTAGGCTGCATCAATAAAAGTATAGTGTCTAGTTCAAGGAAGTAACAGTGCCACTGTATTCTTCTTTGGTCCGGCCCCACCTGGAATATTGTTGTCCGTTCGGCACCACAATTTTAAAAAGATGTTGAGAAATGGAGCGTGTCCAAAGGAGGGCGACAAAATGTGAAAGGTCTGGAACCATGTCCTATGAGGAACGACTCAGGGAGCTGGGGATGTTTAGCCTGGGAAGAGAAGGTTAAGAGGTGATATGATAGCCCTGTTTAATATTTGAAAAGATGTCAATTGAGGGGGAGCAAGCTTCTTTTCTGCTGCTCCAAGAACAGGACCCGGAACAATGGATGCAAGCTACAGGAAAAGAGATTCCACCTAAACCTAGGAATACTTCCTGACAGTAAGGACTGTTCGACAGTGGAACAACCCTCGGAGTGTAGTGGAAGTCT
>NC_056525.1:40270650-40276573 GCF_019175285.1 Sceloporus undulatus | reverse complement strand
AGTCTCCTTCCTTGGAGGTCTTTAAGCAGAGGCTAGATGGCCATCTGCTGGGGATGCTTTGATCTGGATTTCCTGCATGGCAGGGGGCTGGACTGGATGGCCCTTGCGGTCTCTTCCAACTCTATGATTCTATGATAAATCAGCATTTACTAATTTTATGAAAATTTATGTCTTTTTTTGTCCATTTTTTTTCTTGTGATGTATAAAAAGTTATGCTACTTTAAAGTCTTTTCTTTTCTTTCCTTAAGAAAGAAATCTCTGGCTATTGTTATCAGTTACATGTCTGATCTTTTGTGTTGAAATCTGGTACTTATTTTTCTCTCCATGGCAGTGGGACATGGGATGCTGGTAAGAATCTGCTCAAACTCTTTTAACATCAAATGTTGAAGACAATTGGTATGTTCAGAGAGTTTCATTTGAGAAGTCAGGTCTGCCTCAACTGGGCCATTTTTACATAGTCTAAGCATAATTAAAAGGGAGAGCAGAGACCATACCCAAAGCCCCTATGTTCACCCAGTGGGTTACCATGGCTGAGCAGGAATTTGAATCCTTGTCCCCTAGAATCCTAGGTGGGGTACAGACCGCCCAAAAAGCACAGTCTGCCCGTGCCTTGTTTTGCTGCGCAAGAAGCTGCAGCGGACAAACCGCATGGCTTCCTCACGTAGCAAAAAGAACCCACAAAAAGCGGGTTCTTTTTCCAGTGCGATTGTGACGCTGCAGTGCACTAATGGTGCACTCACGATGTCACAATGGCGTTGTGACATGCAGACGCTAAGCGTCCATTGCGTTAAAATGGTGTCACCCATCTGTACAGGGCGCTGCCATTTTGACACCCTCGGCATGAGTGAGGGGCCAGGGGCATCTGGAAGCACTGCCCCCTTGCACGTGATGACGGCACCCCATTGCGCCTGTCTGTCCTGGGCCCTAGTCTAAAATTTAAGTCACTGTACCATCCTGGCTCTCACTTATATGTGTACCCACACTTAGTATGCATTCTAATCAGAGGTAAGAACTAACTACTTAAAATCAATGAAGTCATCAATTAAGTTGGAAACTTATTCCCAATTAATTTGGAAATTTATTTCCAATTTATGTGCAAATTTGTTGATGAAGGAAAAAACTTTATTGGAAATTAAAACAACAAAAATTGTGGTTCTTGTGTGCTTTCAAGTCCTTTCTGACTTATGGCAACCCTAAGGCAGACCAATAATCAGATTTCTGGGGCTAAGAGTGTGTGGCTAACCCAAGGTCACCTAGTGGGTTTTTATGGCTGAGCAGGGAACTGAATCCTAATCTCCTCTTATAGTACAATGCTACACTGGCTCCCTGGAAATTTACATAAGATATTATTTAGGGATTTAAATTGGAATCTCACCATACATATTTCTGTAGAATGAGTGCTTGTGATGCAGTGGTTAATTATTATTATTATTATTATTATTATTATTATTATTATTATTATTTATTTATTTGTATACCGCCCTCTGGCAAACCAATCCGGGCGGTTAACAACAGGAAAATATAAAATATGACAATTAAAAACACTTTATCCCTCCCCCCTTAAGACAGTATTAAACAGTCTAACATATTAAAACACAATATCAATTCATAAAAACAACAGTTAAAAACTAAAACTAAAAACCCTGATATCCCTCTGTTGATCCTCACCATCACTAAGATGGGGCCACGGGAGGAATGAGGGAATCAGGGAATCTGGGCCGGGATGGTTAATCTGGAAAGGCCTGCCGGAAGAGATCCGTCTTGACCGCTTTTTTAAAGCTGTCTAATGATGTTAAATGCCAGTACTGCAGCCACTCACAGCCACAAGGTTGTGAGTTCGATCCCAAGCAGGGCTTCAGGGTTCACTCAGCCCTCCATCCTGTCATAGGTTGGTAAAATGTGTACCCAGCTTGTTAGGAGCAATTGGCTTACACATTGTAAACCGCTTAGGGAGTGCTAGTTCACTGATAAGCGGTATAGAATTGAACTTGCTATTGCTATTGCTATAATTAAGTTTGATGGTTAAGAGCCGTCAAATTTTACACTACCCAGTTGTTTCTTTATTCAAAGCTGAGTTCTTCTGGATTTTATTTTTACAAAGCAATTACTTGAGTTTTGAGATAAGAAATTAGAATATTTAAGTTGTGCAAGTCAAATAACAAGAGTAATTTCAGTGGTATGAACGAAGAGTCTTATGAGGGGAACACATTCTCCTTTTCTACCTGCACTCAATTTGAAAATATTAATATATCAATATTGCCGAAACAAAACATTTTACATAGTTACAAAATCTGAAGGATTTCAGCAAGATGGATGTTAACCAGGTGAGATTGTAATGGGGAGGAATGAAGAGCAAGAAAGCAAGTGAATGGCTTTGATTGGGTGGATGAGAAATGGGGTTTTCAAAACTTCAGCAGAGATATAGCGTTAACAGGGTGAACAAATTATTTAAAGGAAGATGAGATGGATATTTAACATCTATCCTGCCTTCCATTCACCCTGTTAACCCAAAAGAACCAAGGATTGTCCCAACCATACCACAGACCTTACCCTGCTCCTTTGTAACGCCAGGTCAGTAAAAAACAAATCTCATATCATCCATGATTTGTTAGAAGAGGAGAAGGCCGACCTGGCCTGTATTACAGAAACCTGGCTGGGGGAGGACAGCAGTGTGACCTGGGCTAAGACTCTCCCAGCTAGGTATACTGTTAAGGATCAGGCCAGGGAAAGTGGGCGAGGGGGAGGGTGTGACCATGGTCCATAAAAATACCATCATCCTGACCAGGAACCTTGTCCAGAAAATAGAGCACATCGAGAGTATTTACTTGACCCTAAAGGCCAAGGACAGTTTAGGGATTCTGTTGGTCTACCATCCACCCCGTAGCCTAACAGACTCCCTGGCCAAGCTGACGCAGCTGGTCTCGGAGCTGGTGCTGGAGTCTACTAGGCTTCTTGTCCTGGGAGACCTCAACTTCCCCTTCGAGGCCGGCTCATCAGATCGGCAGTTCATGGATTCCGTGACTGCCATGGGCCTGTCCCAATTGGTCTCGGGTCCGACACATTGTGCAGGTAATACACTCGATGTGGTCTTTAGTACAGACCGGGAATATTTGTGGGCAGAGGTAAAACATACCTCTCCCTTGTCATGGACGGATCATTTCCTGGTTAAGGTGGGACTCAAGGCCACAACATATACCCCCCTCGAGGGTGGAGGACCTATTAAAATGGTCTGCCCTCGAAGGCTGATGGAACCCAAAAGGTTCCAAGAAGGCCTAGAGGGAGTTATGGTTGGGAACTATGGCAATTCTGTCGAAACCCTGGTTAACACCTGGAACAACAATTTTACCAGGGCAATAGACACCATCGCTCCTGAGCATCCTTTCCAGCCCGCTCCAAATAAAAAATCTTGATATATGGAAGATCTTCGGCAAATGAAGCAGGCTGCACAATGACTAGAGCACCACTGGTGCAAACATCAATGCATATCTGACAAGACATGTCATGAGAACATGTTGCGTTCTTATGGAGTGGCAATTGATACAGCAGAGAATTCATTCTATGCTGCATGGATTGCATCAGCAGAGTCTCGTCCAGCAAAGCTGTTCAGGGTGGTTAAGGAATTAACTCAACTGCCTTCCACCCTGAACCTATTATTAGAGTCAGCTATAGCCTGCTGTGACACTTTCAATGATTTCTTCACTGAAAAAATCTCTCAGATAAGGGCTGATCTTGATGCCGGCATTTTGACAGAACCAGTTAGAGAGGTATCCAGTGACTCTGCAAACAGGACTAAGCTAGATTACTTTGAGTTTGTAAATACTGATGATTTGGACAAGCTCCTTGGAAGTGTAAGGAAGATGACATGCCCCCATGATCCTTGCCCTTCTTAGTTGACCGCTCAGGGAGGAGATGCAATAAAAACCTCATTACAATTTATAATAAATAAATCCTTCCAGGAGGGAATATTTCCATCCACTTTAAAACAAGCAATAGTGAAACTGCTTCTGAAGAAACCCTCCCTAGATCCCCTGCTAAGAAACAACTATAGACCAGTCTCCCTATTACCATTCCTGGGCAAGGTGATCGAGAGGGCAGTCGCCTTCCAACTCCAAGCAGTCTTAGATGAAACCGATTATCTGGACCCATTTCAAACTGGCTTTAGGGCAGGATACGTCCATGGTCACCTTAGTCAATGATCTCCATCTGGGCATTGACAGAGGAAGTGTGACTCTGCTGGTGCTCTTAGACATTTCAGCGGCCTTCGATACCATTGGCCATGGTATCCTTCTGAAATGCCTGAGAGAGTTAGGCATTGGGGGGCACTGTGCTCCAGTGGCTCCGATTCTACCTCTCGGGTAGATTCCAGATGGGGAGGCTGGGGGACAATTGCTCTCGCAAGAGAGAGCTGACATCTGGCATCCCTCAGGGTGCCTTTCTGTCCCCAATGCTGTTTAACATTTACATGAAGCCACTGGGAGAGATCATCTGGAGACATGGAGCACGGTGTTATCAGTACGCTGATGACACCCAGATCTATCAATGGTGGGTTATAGACCGCTGCTTTGAGGCGGTCTCCCGCCGGCGCCATTTGCTCCGTGAAGGAGCTGCAGCAGCCACACCGCACAGCTCCCGCGCGGAGCAAAAAAGAAGCTCCATTTTGGAGCTTCTTTTTGCGGCGCCTCTATGATGTCACGAGGCGCCTGGGGCGGACTCGCGATGTCATAGATGCCGCGCGACATCCGGACGCACAGCGTCCGATACGTAAAGATGGCGGTGCCCGTATGAACAGGGCGCTGCCATCTTGTACGTATTCTATACGTACTAGGGTTAGGGGGGTGCGGAAGCACCACCCCTTCCTAACCCTAGTACGTATAGAATACGTACTAAATGGCGGTGTGTAACCCGCCAATGTCTCTGACTGATACAGTGACTAACAATGGCTTCTCTCTTCTGGATGCCTGCTTAGAGTCAGTAATGGGCTGGATGAAGGAAAACAGACTCAAGCTGAATCCAGAGAAAACAGAGTACTTGTGATAGGTACCCCAAATCCAGGGACAGAGATTTGTCATCCAGTCCTGGACGGGGTCACACTTCCCCTAAAGGACGAAGTTCACAGTTTGGGAGTACTCCTGGACTCATCTCTACAGTTATCATGTCAAGTGGATGCGATGGCCAGGAGTGCTTGGTACCAACTTTGGTTGATACGCCAACTGCGTCCCTACCTGGACCAAAAAGACCTTGAAACTGTGGTACACGCACTGGTAATCTCTCGTTTAGATTTCTGTAATGCGCTGTACATGGGGCTACCTTTGTACCAAATTCGGAAGCTTCAATTAGTTCCAAATGCAACAGCCAGGTTGGTCACTGGCAATTCCAGGTCAGACCACATAACACCTGTATTAAAATCTTTACACTGGCTGCCAATTAGCTTCTTTTTTTTAATATTTTATAATTTTATTGGTAGAATGAAATTAATAAATGTTATTATAATAAATTGATAAAATTAAATATTGATTAAATTCACCTTACAATAATATATAAAAAAATCTTTTACATTATATTCCCCATACATATAATATATACCTTTATATTCCATTCTTTACTACTTTATCTAACTTTAATTCATATTTCTTTTCATCATATATTTTTCATAATTCCCCCCTTCCCCCAAGTGCTCCCCATCACCCGAGCCTATCTTCTTATTACTCTATCTCTAGAATTGTAACTCTTCCCCTGGTGGTAAAACACCTCCTTCTTTTCCTAAAACTTTTTGTACAAATGTTTTCCATATTGCTTCGAAATCATTTCTCTTGATTATTCCTCTTCTAAACTTAATTTCACTAGTTAACTTATCATTAATTGCTATTTGCCATATCTCTCTATACCAATCTTGTATTTGTAAATCTCCCTGGTCTTTCCACTT
>NC_056525.1:40256439-40267650 GCF_019175285.1 Sceloporus undulatus | reverse complement strand
CGAATGCAGATTGGCCAATTTGAATCATGCCAATGCGGAAGGACTCCCAGGTATGACGGTATTGTGCGAAATAACGTGAATTCGAATCGCCCAGTGCAGAAGACCCCCAGTTCCACACTCATCTGATAAGGGCCTTAGTTTGATTCAGAGGTGGGTTTTTTGTTTGTTTTTGGTGGGGTGATGTGAGGAATCTGACATCAGTTCAAATTCTGATAGGTTTCTCAAGGTTCACCTCAAATGCTTCTGATCTGGGTAGGCTTCTGCACATATGTTTTGTCACATAAATGGCTCACTGCATAGTGATCAGAGTCCAGCTTTTTAAAACAACAACAAAAGTGCAACCACTGGCTGCCATGTACAAATTTGGTTAAATACATTTAACACCATCTGTGATGTAAATGCCAGTTAGTCCTTATGTTTTCATAATGTGGTATGTTTGTTTGCCTGATTGTCAGTGTTGTTGTCATGTGCTTTCAAGGCAACATCTACTTATGGCAAATTAACCATCATGCTTTATTCAGAGGAATTATTTAGAGATTATCATTTAGAAATTATTATTTCTAAAATAACCCCATTAGTTTTTCCTAATGTTTATGTGCAAATCTAAACAAACCGCTGACTTTTCTCTCACAATATACTACAGTACTTTGCCCTTCTCTCTGGGTGTTCCTCTTTCTAGCCTATGAACAAGACACTCTTGGATTTGTAGTTCTTAATATGACAGACCAAGGTAGGTACAGGAAAACAAATCTCTGTCATTTCACAAAGCCCTAACATAACTGCAGAAGCACTTTGTCTCTGTTCTAGAGATGTGCCTTAGGCTAGGGCTAAGTTTTACATCTTGACAAAGAGGCGAAACAGACTGGCAGCTTCAGCTGGCTTTGAGGCGGTGTGGGGGTGTGGCCTTCAGATGACACCCCCTGACACTGCCCTCAAGCCAGCGTCATGTTGCCCGCCTTCCTGCCCAGACAGCATACAACATTGTAGCACTCCAGTGTCAATGCGTTTACATGCCACATACTGCAGGAGCACTGAAAAGCCACTGCTGCGGCAGAAAAGGCACCCTTTTTCTGGCTCAAAAGGGAGCGGCATTTTGCTACTTCCTTTTGTACTGGAAAAAAAGCTGTATCAAGGCCGTGGTGTGCAGTTGCCATGACCCCAATCTGGTGATCGGGGTGTGTGAAGCTGCCCCTCTACGGCCGTCGGTTTCGGTCCAAGCTCTTGATGTGGTATGCAGAGGGAGGGGCAATGAGGGGATCAAAATGATATGATGAAGAATAGTAGAGTATGTCAGGGATTTGAAGGGTTAAAACACAGCACACAGGGAAATGCTTGATGTGTGTGTGTGTGTTTGGCCATGAGCATTCAGCAGAGTGGCAAGGTTGATCAGCACAGCTGAAGCTCATTGGCTCAAGGACACTTCAGTGCCCAAGTGCACGTAGCCATGGATGATGAAACCATGTGTCTAGATTGCACAGGAGACACATGACATGGTTACACGCCTGAACTCACTGGGTTTGGGGGACCACATGGTCTGGAGACTATATAAGCCCAGGAGTTGCAAGGGTGTGGGGTGGGTTTGTAGAAGAAGTTGGATTGGTATGGTTTGGAGTTTTAGAGATCTAGTTTTGTATAATAGCACTGTGAATAAAGAGCACTTTGGGAGACTTAGTTTCTCTGGTGGTTTATCAGAAGAAGCTATAGCATCGGTTTGCTGTGTGTCCCTGGAGGTTCCTGCATTGCTGCAGTTCCTGGAAGACATCCAGTTGCTGTCATCCCAACTTGGACTTTGGAGCCACGCTTCTGCTTCTGGAAATTTGCCAGCTCTGCTCCAAGGGTCTGATTTAACCCCAGGACTCGTTTGAGTTGCTGACAGTGGTTGTTGGACCCCAGCAGTTGCGCTGACAGAGTAGGTAGGAATAGGTAGGAAGGGATTAATATTGAGTACCCTATCGTTCATGAGCAGAAGTGCTTTTTGCTTGTGCAAAGGCTTGCATCCTTCCGAAGTCGCTAAAATGAGTACCCAGACTGTTGGGGACAAATTAGCTTACTTGCTAATTAGCTTACTTGCTGTTCACTGCTATGATCTTTGGAATAGCGGTATATAAATAAAACAATTTATTATTATTAATTAATTGTTAGACATAATGCAACATCACTTTAAACAAAATCAACCCCAAACATCTGAATTTTAGAATATCATCCATAAAAGCAATTCATGTTTGGGATGATCAGGGAGCTTGGAGAAATAGAAAGGTATCAGAAAATGTCAGCACAGATGGAGATTAAGCCATCTTCACCTCACGTCAAACCTGCCATCTGTCTTCCTCCAAGAGTGCCTTAATCAGATTTATGTGGCAAAACATATTCACAGAATGTACAATTGCTCAGACAGCCCTGTCCTTCCCAAGCAGTTGCATAGAGATTGGGCAAAAGGAGGGAGAGGTTTCTTCTTGACAGCTTCCTTGTATACGATTGGTGTGCTTTCGATCATTATTATTATCTCTTGAAAGAGATGCCTTGTTGGGAGCGTGAAGTAGAACAATTTTGTGCACTAGAGATAGACAGAAGAAGCAGGAAAGACAGCTCTTGTGGTAATCTTACTTGCCAGTCAGTTTAGTCCCACAAAACCTGTTTTGTTTAGTGAATATCCCTTATCCCTGCCTGCCAAAAGGAAGAATGAAAGAGAAAGCTTTCAGCTGATGTTATTTCAACTAACATCTGAACTGCTTTCAGCTTATCCTGTGTATGCCTAGGGTTGTTGTTAGATGTCACATTTACCTCCTGCCAAAGCATTTTTGTTTTGTTTTTGTTTTTAAAATTTATATCTCAGCAGCCTGGCTCAAAAAATAAAAAAATAAAAAAATGCCCTCAGGGCAACGTATCTAACAACCATAAAACTCCCCATCAATAAAGTCTACTATACAGAATCAAAAACTGCAATATTCAAAATCCATAGCAAAATCAATTCTTCAAAAATTTACTTTTTTGGACTATAACTTCCATTGGCCATGCTAGATGGGAGATTCTGGAAGTTGTAGTCTAGTAACTTTTTCAAGGTTTGGGCAAAGCCATAATTTCTTCCTTTTCATAAATAAATATGTCTAGGCGGCTTATTTCCCTGTAGCCAGTAGTATGGAGCAGTCTTTGCTAGATGACAAGCGAGCATAACCAAACAGGCCTTCATAACCAAGGAGGTTGGGCAAAAAAGGGGCCTACCACTAAGGACTTTTTCACACCAGCCTGCTTTACTACCACAATTGTGCTAGTTTAAGAGTGGAAGCATACCGGAATAAATTCTTATCACATTATCCCTCATGATAGCACTTTGGTGATCTATGGTTGTGTGATCTGTTTTCTGCACCTCTAAATGCCACCTTCTGGGAGAAGGGGAAATGAGTGATCATGTCTGCCAACCAACTCGTGAAACTGGCTTCTGTGTGAATGTTTTCTTGTTTCTGTGTGACTTGTTTTCTGTTTGCACAGAGCATCCACTTTGGGAAGGTATTGGTGTCCATGATCAGTGTGAGGAGGAAGTGGGAAGAGTGGGAGAGGAGCATAATCATGCCCATTCACACCATGTGATTGCCTGAGAAGCAGAACTGCAGCAGAATGGACCTATTGTATGATGTCAGTAATGGAACAGCAATGAGATAGAGGTGCTGTTGAAGAGTTTTGCCCATCAATTAAAATGTGCACTACAGTAATGAATGGAATGCAGGACTGAAGCAGGGTGGACATTAGGTTGTATGACAAGTACCAGCCAAATACATTTTTATCTTGTTAAAGCCACACTTTTATAGCCTCATGCAATAAAGTCCTACAAAGCATCTGCTACTTTTTGCAGCTATAGTATAGGAGGAAAGGGAGATCCTCAGAAACTGGGTAGAAGAAATATTATTGACCAGAGTCCTTCTATAGGAAGAACTTAACAGTGTTTGAAAAAATTCTCTCTTTATTTACACACTCAAAATTCCTCATCTGGCATAATCATGAATGATGGTTAGTTAGTTCATATCTAAAGCATATGTGTTCTAGAGTAAGCGTCGGTGGTGGGTGACTCTCCAGAGCTCATTGAACTGCAGCTGGTACCCACCCTAGCTAACATACCCAATGGTAATGAATACTGGGAGTTGCAGTCCAACAATATCTGGAGAGCCACTCACTTACCCTTGATCTAAATAGAATCACAGAATCATAGAGTTGGGTTAATTATGTTTATTTTTAAACTGGCATCCTTCCCTTCTTACAGGAGCCACACTGGCAATAATGAGTTCTTGTTGTTATGGGTAAACATTTCCCAAGACCTTCTGAAATAGTTCTTCATACTGAAAAATATAATAATGCATTATTTGGATTGTATCCTAAAGCCCCATTGTCAGTTTCTGGATTTTCTACTTATGCTGCAATGGCATCCACCTCAATTATAGTCCATATTGGATTTCATAAAGCAGTGGCTCTCAGTCTTTGATCCTTCAGATATTTTGGGCTTCAGCTTCCAGAATGCCTGATCACTGGTCAGACTGGCTGGGCATTGTAGGAATTGGATTTCCAAACATCTGGAGGACAAAAGGTTGAGAACCACCAGTCTCAAGTGTTTAATATTTCAGGTACAGTCATATTTCCATCTGAAGATGGAGAAAGATTGATAACCTCAAAGTGCCTTTTCACTGATAAATTAAGTTCTGTGCCCAGGTCTATATATTTTCTCTTCTTATCCTTGAAGTTTGATGTTTCCTTATTTGTTGTGTGTGTGTGTGTGTGCACAGCTTGGGTGTGATGTAGAGGCTCGGTTCTCTCTATTGCTTTCAAAGAGCTGTGCTAATCATTTTCTGTCTATCAGGAAATAATGGTATTGATCAGGATCAATATCCAGGCCATTTAAACCAGATCATTGTTGCTCTGTGAATTGTGGTCTCTCTCTCTCTGTTTCCACATTAACTAGTTCTGACATACTTCTACTGAAGGTGATAGAAAATGATGAAAGAATAATTTTATAAACAACCAAGAGGAAAGGTCTGTTTTACAAATACTGCTTAACACTTAGCAATGACAAGGGCAAAAGGTGTCTAGTGATAGAAATTTAATGTGCCCATTTAGCTATAAAATATGAAAGTCTCTACTGTGTTTTTGACTCCCCTGAATCCCAATTACCTACACTGACCTGTATCTGAAGATATTGACAAAGATAAGCCCAGACAGTGAGCAGTCAGTTTGGATTTCATTGTAATAGTTTGAATTAGATGGACAAAATGAGCTGGAATTATTCATTAAATCAGCAAAATCTGCTTGTCACTTGCTTTTACACTTGATTAATGCCGACAAGCAAAGGACTCAAAGCCATCCGGTTTAGAACATGCTGTAAAGTCTGAACAGATGCTGGCACCAGGCCTCCCACATTGACAAATCAGCATGATTGCAGGCTGATGGAAGATCTTGAAAAGAACTGTTTGGCATCCTTTGGTTTTGCTTCCAGAGCAGAAGACTCAACGGGACATAGGAGAATTTGGCAAGAAGGGAAACAGGGAGGGCAAACTGGCTCTGTGCTGGCGATGATAATGTTTTCCATTTTTCAGCAGTTCTTTCCAACAAGATCTGTAAAATGGACACTCTTTTTAGGAAGTGAAGCTGCTCTCAAAGCACTTGGGAGAAATAAATCACAAGGAGCAAATGGTGTACCAATAGAGCTGTTTTCAGCAATAAAGACAGAATCACCCTGGATCCCACTATTTTGGATAACTGTAGGCCAGTTTCTAATATTCTATTCTTGGGCAAGGTTCTGGAGCAAGTGGTGGCCTCCCAGCTTCAGGTGTTTCTGGACAAAATGGATTATCTATATCCATTTCAATCTGGCTTCAGACCTGGCTATGGGAGAAGAACATTTGGTCACCTTGATAGATGATCTATGCAGAGAACTGGACAGGGAGACTGTGTACCTGTTAGTTCTGCTGGATTTCTCACTGGTGTTCAGTACCATCGACCATGGTATCCTTCTGGGCCACCTTTCTGGGATGGGATTTAGGGGCACTGTTATGCAGTGGTTCTGGTCTTTCTTGGAGGGGTGAACTCAGAAGGTGGTGTTGGGGGAATCCTTTTGAACTTCTTTGCCGCTGGCCTGTGGGGTCCCACAGGTGTCTGTTCTGTCCACCACGTTATTCAACATCTACATGAAAGCACTGAGAGAGGTCATCTGGAGTTTTGGAGTGAGGTGTCACCAGTATGCTGATGACACCCAGTTCTATCTCTGCTTTCCATCTGATTCCAAGGAAGCTGTCTCTGTACTGAACTAGTGTGTGCTGGACTGGATGAGGGCAAACAAATTGAAGCTTAATCCAGACAAGACAGAGGTTCTCCTGGTCAGTTGTAGGGCAGATCAGGGAATTGGGGCTTTTCTGGATGGGGTTACACTCCCTGTGAAATCTCAGGCTCTCAGCTTGGGTGTGCTCCTGGACTCCACTCTGAGCCTGGATGCCCAATTTTCAGCAGTGGCCAGGAGTGCATTTGCACAGCCCGTCCTTGAGATGTCAGATCTGGCTACAGTGACACATGCCTTGATTACATCCTGTTTGGACTACTGCAATGCACTCTATGTGAGGCTGCCTTTGGAAACTGTCCAGAAACTTCAGTGGGTTCAAAATGCTGCAGCCAGGATGCTGACTGGGGCCAGTTACAGGGAGCATATAACTCCCTTGTTAAAACAGCTCCACTGGCTGCTTATTCATTCCCAGGCACAATTCAAAGTGGAGGTCATGACCTATAAAGGCCTACATGGCTTGGGTCCAGACTATTTGAGAGACCGTATCTCTCCATATGAACCTGAAAGAGCCCTAAGATCTGCTGGAGAAGGCTTTCTCCCAGTCCCATCAAGACCACAGGCTTTCCTGTTGAGGACATGAAAGAGTGCCTTCTCGGTGGCTGCTCGCACCCTCTAGAATGCTCTTCCTCAGGAGGCTAGGCTGGCCCCCTCCCTGCTGGCCTTTCACTGCCAAGTAAAAACATTTTTATGCCAGCAGGTTTTCTGTACATAATGTATAGCAGGGTGGTTTTATCAAGCAGGTAGGTTTTTATTTTGTTTTTAACTTGTGTATATTTTATATGATTTTATATATAAACATTTTAATTATTTGAATATTATAATGATTTTAAAGGTTTTATCTGTGAGCTGCCTTGGGTCCCTCCAAGGAGAAAGGTGGGATATGAAATAAATAAATAAATAAATAAATAAATAAAGACATAAGCAATATTCATTCCAGTCACCGTGAAAAGGGCTATCAGGGATTATAGAAACCATCAGACTATTGCACTGATCTCTCATGCAATATTTTTACATTGTATGTAGTGAAAAATGGCAAATGTCCAAGCTGTGTTTAGAGAAGGAAGAGGCACTAGGGATCATATTGCAAACATACATTGGGTAATGGAATGCACCAAATAAATTCAGAAGGAAATCAGCTTGTCCTTTACAGATTATAGCATAACCTTTTATTGGGTAGTCCACAAGAAATTATGCTTCATGGTGTACTGTGACATCTGATTTTCTGGTAGATAATCTATAATTTGGACAAGAAACCCATACAAGCACAAAATATGGAGAGAGAGAAACCAGAATGGTTCCCACACTGGCAAAGGGAATGAACAAGGATGCATTTTATTATTCTGTTACATGCATACAGACCAGACCAGACCAGACTAGCTAAGGGGCCTAAGTAGACAGCTGGATGAGGAGGACAGATAGCAGGATTGGACTAAGAGAACGATGTCTTAAAATCAGGAGAAAGAACATCAACAATTTAAAATATGCACATTACACCTTATTACTAGAAGAAAATAGTAACAACTGGGAGTGACTACTGATGAAAGTTAAGGAAGAAAGTGCTTAAGCAGATTACAGGTGAATATTAACAAAACAAAATAATGATCAAAGATTACTTATATAACTTTGGCTATTTCTTAATCACAATGGAGACTGTAGTCAAGAAATCAGAGCACTAGGAACTAACTAAAACAACCAAGTGTAAAAATGTATCATTGAATACCAAAATTAGAATTATTCATGCCATAATATTTCTAGTTTTTATATATGGTTGTGAAAGCTGGACAGTTAATAAAACTGACAATAAGAAGACAGACTCATTTAAATGTGGCATTGGAGTAAAGTACTATGGACACCATGGACCACCAAAAAGACAAATCAATAGTTTTAGAACAAATCAAGCCTGAACTCTCACTAGAAGCCAAAATGACTCAGTTTATTTTAATTTGAACAGATCTTGAGATGATGTGACTCAATGAAAAAAATGACAGTGATTGGTAAAGTGAAAGGCAGTAGAAAAAGAGATAGACTGTATTACAGGTGGATTGATTCAATCAAGGAAGCCACAACCTGAGAGTGAAAGACCTGAGCAGAGCTTTTGATGATTTGGGCTCATTGAAGTCTCTCGTTCATAGGGTTGCCATAAGTCAAAGGTGAATGACAGTAAATAACAACCACAAGTGCTCTTATACCTACAGTGAAATCCTGGATTTCAACTCTCCCTTTCATCTCAAGGTGGTTTTTTTTTTAAAGGGTGTAAAGGAAGTGGAAATCAGATAGTGAGTACACATGGAAGCATTTGAATGTGGATTGTAAGAATGGATAAATGTATCTATTACTGGTTTGTATCAGTTTCCCTGTGTTAATTTAATTCAAAAGTTCTTTCCATACTGTTGAAGTTACCCCAATCAGTTGCATCTGATTAATGGCATTTTGTAGTTTAACTCTTGCTTGGATAGGGGATATGATTGTGATTTTGAACTAATATGTCTTGAATGTGGTGCTCTATTACACAATATGATAGAGTTGTTTGCGAGGTGATGGCAGCCTACTCATTGTTGTGTGTTTACCTGATCGTGCAGTCCTATCCTTGCTTTTTATCCTTACTTTTTATAGACTGTCATTTGTTTATACTCTCCAATCTGCCTGTACATGAACCTATGTTGTGTTTTAAATTGAAATTTTGTAATTGTGCTGGCCAAATGGCCGTAATAAAGTTATTATTATTATTATTTCCATACTGTTACTACACTGATTTTACTTTTTGAAAAAAATTAAGACGAACATTTATATTTAAATATATATATTTACTTTTTCATAAAATACAAATATCTAAACATGTTTTCTCTGAAAGTACACATTATGTCCTATATATACATTTTGTGCTTATTTGAAGTAGGGTTGTTAGCTTATGTTTTGCCAACACCAAGTATTTTAGACTCTCTTTTGTTTGTTATCTGCATGTGTAAATCTGGCAAGGGCTCAACACAGAGAGACCAACAAGAATCTTGAAACTCCCTAGTAAGTGCCTGCAGCCCCCTAGGGAGGTCTGTCTCACACACAGGAATAAATTGGATACAATCCAAAATTACAAACAAATGTTTTCATGTGGTATTTGAGTCTATAGGGCAAACATGATTAATGTAAACCTAATGGCTTTACTGCAGCTGATACCAAGCCAGGTGGACTTTTTTGTTGACTAGACTAAAAAGTTTCTTCTTATTTTATCAGGGGTGTAAGAGATTTGTTCTCTGAACTCATTACATAACTGGCAAGACCAACGATAGTGATTTATGTCTTGGACTACTTTCCTCCCACATGGCCGCCTTCTTTCAGAAAACAGAATCTCTGGCCATTGTGCCTTTGAAACCAACTGCTCTTTCATTAAAGTGATATCTTGCTGAAGCTTCATTTCATTTATGTTGGATAGTAGTACACAAGTGGGATTCACTCTTAAAAGGCATCTTAGGCAGCTGTCCTATTCCCCAGAGTTACAAAAGCCCTTTGATTTAAAGCAAAGACTTATGACGGGAGTTATACTAAAAAGGCAAGAAAATTCAGATTGCAGATCCACTTCCCTGCAATATTAACTTAAAACATGGGCATTCCAATGCTTCTTTCTCATTGTTACTGTTCCTGTGTGGCTTCCCTTCTCATCCAAATCTCCTGTCTAAAAGCAAAGTATTGATATGTTCACCAAGGGCAATGGAATCTACACTAACTATTGTGCCACCCTAGTCACAAACACCTCAAAAGTAAATGATCACACCTCTTCCAGTTATGAAACAATGGCAGTTGCTTAACACTGAATAGTAATGGTTCACAATATTTTGTGCTTACTTGAGGAAACACAAGATGTTTACTCAATTCTATGTTATTGTGAACCATTACTAGGTTTAGGTGGGAATATAGGCTGGGAATCTGTCCATATTTACTGTTGGAGAGTGCATGAGTGCAGCAGAAGTTGTTGGGCCCATAACCTTATGGAGTGTTCATGTGTGCAGTTACTAGCAATTCCGATTATGAAATAAACATACCAGTGACTAAAGAAACACACTCAAGTTTTACTGAAATAACTCAATTAGAAATAGAAAAGATGTCTAAAGTGGTTTAAAAAAGATTGATCTAAGTTAGTTTTATGTTTAGTAGAAAGGAGATAATAAGTGGAATGGGAAGAGAAGATGTGGGAAGTGTCAGAGCACAAAGCACTCTGGTCCAGAAAGTGCCATGGATGTGGCCACAGGAGGAACTGGCACAAAGGTTACAGGTTACCAGAGTTCAAGTGGCAGCCATCATGCGTCAGCATTTGAAGAGCTCTTAGTCATAGGAAGCTGATGACACAGGCACAGGAGGTGAAACCAGCAGGCTTCAATTGTGCAAAGTCATAATGTCACATGACAGGACACTGGGTGACATCCCAGGAAGGGGAAGAGCTCAAAACCTCAAGAGGGAAAATGTATATAAGGGAGAGGGATGAATTCTCCATGTGATTGTGATTGATTGTGGTTGGTGTTGGAAGTGTTGGTAGTATAGTGTGAATTTAGCGTTTGGTGGAGCAGTCTGTATGGTTTGTAAATATCCTGAACCTGATGATTAAAGCCTCTTTGAGAGACACTGGCTGTCCAGCAATTCATTAGCCAGACAGAAGTAGCAGTTTTGCTTGGGAGGAATTTTCCTGTGTAGCCTGGAGCTGAGCTTCACAAGAAGACCTGCTGTCATTCCAGGCCTATGTGCAAGTCTTCTGCATGTTGGCATGTTAGATTTCTTGATTCTACATGCCCCAACAGGAGGTTCCCCAAGAATATCAATTTACATATGAGAACCTAAGGCGCATTCTGGACGGACCCTATTGGGCGCCGTCGTTTTGTGCGAGGGGCGGTGCTTCCTGACGCGCCTTG
>NC_056525.1:40245404-40251825 GCF_019175285.1 Sceloporus undulatus | reverse complement strand
AGCTGCCTTGGCCCTCACACTAAACAAGGGTGTCAAAATGGCAGGCCCTATACAGATGGGCACCGCCATTTTGACGTGAGGACGCCTAGCACCCGCACCTATTGGCGCCCTTGTGATGCCGCAAGGGCGCCATTGGTGCCTTGCGACATCACAATGGCACCGTGGTTTGTCCGCTGCGGTTCCCTTGTGCAGGAAACACAGGCGCTGGCAGACTTCCCTTTTGGATGGTCTGTAAAGCGCCTAAGATAGGTATTTAAAAGCTAAGGAGATTTTGAGCAACTGGAAACAAAGGTAATGGTAGTCCTTTGACATGAATATCTAGTCGTAACCGACTGTAAGGGCGGTGGCTCATCTCCATTACTAAGCTGAAGAGCCAGCGTTGTCCAAAATTGACAGATTTATGATCCTATTTCAGCAGCAGTCAATAAATAAATAAATAAAGTGTTCACCTTCACTATTTTAATGTTTGATAATTCAATTTTTGAATGCATTGATTTCCATAGATACACATTTGTGCAAGATTTCTATTTTCTTTCCAAGATTTCTGTTCTGCAAGATTTTCTCACACAAAATTGCTGTTTTTCTATTATCATTGCCATTTTTATATTTATCAGTGTACCTGGAAGAAAACAGCACTTACATATCTGGCTACCTGGAAACAGTGTTTTTGGTACAACCCCCCAAAATTCTCATGCAAAAAACAAAATAAAAAAACATGTATGTGTTTTTATGCAGAATATATTTCTTGAATCACTTTGGGATGTGTGAATACTACGTAAGAACTGTGCAAATATACTTGTTTTCTCTGCAGCGGTGATAAACCAGTGGAATTTTTTCCCTTCACTTGCAAGAACAAAATAGTCATGTAATCACATCTCTAGTTCCTGGTCACCTTTTTTAATGTTGAAAGTTGAACTTCAAGTAATATTTCTAAGCCTTGGATTTGGCCCATCCTTGGTATACATCACTTCTTATTCGGTTCTTTCAGAACAATGGGATGGATTCTCACTATTTTTGAATAAGATACATTTACATGGAGGAATATCATACATAAGGCTTTGCTGGTGATGAGACAGCTTAATCTCCTTCCCCTTTCACATAAGCCTACCAATGCAACACAACATGTCCTGGGGTTTGAACTGATGCCACTTCATTGTTCCTCTGTAGTTGGATCTTCACTGGGCGGCTCCAAGAATATTCTGTCCCAAAAGTTGTCCCGACTTCCCTCCATTACCTGTGCATTCCAGAGGAATGCCAGGTAGTTGTCAGTGGTGCTAGTTGCTCTCTCTCAGGCCAGAATCAATGTGCCCAGTATCTACCACATGACTGTGTTTCTTGTTCTGACCTTGGAGAAGCCTTGCACCAACTGCGGCAGGTGGCACACTGTTTAGACCACTGTCTGGCATCACTCCACAGTTCTCCAGATTTTCTGGGAAGATCCAGAACAAAAGGTAAGTTTATTTAAAAAATATATTAACAGAAGAATGGCCCAGATTCAAGGCAGAAGTGCCCTTCCAGGTGTGGAAAGTCTGCAGCTGAATTCTGGAAAGGGCAACACAAGGGCACAGGAAAACCAGATCATTTGGCCCATATAGATATGCCCTGTGGCTAAATTGGAAACCTTTCTTCAAGGGAAGTCGTAGAGGTACACATGACAAGCTATGCTTAGCGGAACTTTATGCTGAACATGCAACTACATCAGATTGTCTTTCAAAGTGTGCCCAGTCCTAGACGCATACCTTGTCCTTCTTAATCTAGTGCTTATGCTTGGATTCTGCTATAGCAGTGGTTTGGAAACCTTAGCCTGCCAGATGTTTTAGACTGCAATTTTAAAAATCCCTTTCGATCAGCCATACTGACTTGGACTTCAGAGAGTTCAAATCCAAAATATGAGGTGTAACACACACTCTGCAAACCTATTCTACAGCAACCTTTGATCCCAACCTGTGTTCAAGCATGCAGTTAAACTGTGGATTTTCCACCACAAGATATATTGATGACTGCAAAGTTGGTCAGTTTTAAAGTGGGACAAATTCATGGAAGACTGGCATATCAATGATTACTAATCATGGTGAATATATTTTACCCACAGTACTAAAGGGATTTGTATCTCAGTTGCTGGCAAGCACAAGCAGGATGATACTGTGGTGCTCCTTTTTGTGAGCTTCCCGTAGTCAAATGGTTGGCTACTATGTTAAGGAAATGCTTGACTAGAGAGGCTTTTGGTGTGATCCCACATGGCTTTTCTTGTGTTTTTAAGCTTCTACAAGGAAATGATGTTGCTGGTTACATCAAAGTGCTATTTTAATGGGGAAAAAACTAATCAAAGTTCTTGGCACTTTTCATCAGTCTTGGATGTCTAATAGATATGGGGTTGTGTTTTACATGTTAATTGAAAACAAATGCTTTAAATACCAAATCCCCATTGAACATTCAAGCAAACCATGCCATCCTTTCCATCCTTTGCAAATCTCTTAGATTTATAAGTTTAGCTTTCCTCTCTAGCTAATCTTCTTTTTCGCTGATGTTAAAGATTAAAGTTATCAGAATTCTAGAGAGAGATTTAATCTTTGCCTTCATTTCCTTTTATACGAATATTTCCTAATACCTCCAATGCCTCAGCTCTTATGGTCAATTCTGATATGTGTCACATTTGAGGCTTGGGACCTACATATCAGATGCCACATCAAAAACAGGGATTCAAAAGCACAGCTTTTAACAAAAATTAATATTAAAATGAAATGTGTATTTCCTGCCTCCTCCAATTAGGCTCAAGGTAAAATCATTCAATGTTTTCTATACTTTACATCTGACAAACATCTATACAGTGTGTGGGATAACACACACCCCCTATCTGAAAGACAGACATGCATATGTGTATATTATTTATGTCTGGTAAAAGTTGGTGCAGAGGAGGCAAATTCAGAAATGCAAGATGATACGGACCTGAACTGTCAGAGTACCAGTTGCTTGTAGAAGAAAATTTGGAAGTATAATTTAATCCCAGGAGTTCAGTGGTTTTCTCAGGAACCCTCTATTATTTTACTGAAAATAGATTCTTAACAAGCACTCCTTAATGACAAGATCAATAATGGCAGGTAAGCTTCCTTATCCACAACCACCAATTGCTTCTTAAACTGCACAGCTTTAAGAGAATATTCAATATTTTCTAGGTCTGTTCTCTGTGCTGCCCACATTTCCCAGAATGTTTCATGACAAGTGTGCGTGGCCAATGGACTCTTCTGCAACCTGTAGAAGTCCTATTGCAAAGCACAGTTTTGTGGCCCTCAGCTCTTGCTTCAAATAACAGTGGGTCAACGGTTCTAAGTTTGTGGTCTATGAAACCATAGGAGGGCATGGATGGGCCATTTCCTTCAGTTTCCTCCTTAAAACACTTCAGTTTCCTCCTTAAAGCACCTCCTCCCCAGAGAAAAGCACTTAAACATTGTGCTTTTCTCTAGGGAAGAGGCCCCTTACTTTCATCATTTTTTCAAAACCATCAATGACCCCAAAAGATTAAGAACTACAGTAGGTTTTTACCATAGTTACCCATCCCAATGTATTGGGGAAATGTTTTATCACAGGATTTATCAGTGCTTTTTGCTGGTTGCCTTCCAAAGGTTGTATCTGTTAAACTGTTTTGGTGAAGTCTGTGGGTCATGGGGAAATGAAGCATTGGAAAATACTGGCTATGAAGATTTTTCTTTTTTTGACTTTGTAGGTTCAACATCCATCATCCACCCCAGCCCTATTATACTTTCTGTTACTCTGGTGAGAACTGAGCACAGAACTAGGAGGAAAAAACATAATAAATGACCTTAAACTCTTTTGAGTTCACCACAACTCCCTAGTCCTTGGACTTTTTTCTATTTCTGAAACTGTGCAGTTTTCTTGCTTAGGGGTATGGCATAAATCATTTCCATATCAGTTGCAAAACAACAAGCATTTAGGGTTGTAAGGGAAAGCAAAATCATCCTCCCTCTAAACTCTGTCTGAAAATCTTCAGGTTTATTTATCAAGGTGCCTAATTTCCTGTTTCATTTTTGTAACAATTGCCCAGAGGATTCATAACAATTGCCTAAGTTGGCATTCAGTTGGTGGCATACATTGGCATAACCTCTTGTTATGCCAGCATATTATTTTAAGTTCACTGGCAAAAAGGTATCCAGTACTTTTTTGCCCAATCCATGTGCAATCCCATCTGATGCCAACAGGGCCCACCTCTACTACTAATCAGTAGCCAATGGGTACAAAGGTGGGGAATCTCAGGCACAATCTGGATGCAGTGTTACAGCCAGAAAAGAAGAAGCCATTGCCCTGCAGGGAATACAATGACAGTCCAGGAGGGCAAAGCCTCTCTCTTTTCCTCAGCTGTAAAACTGCAGCTGGATGGTATATCCCACTATTGTCTATGGATCCACTGGGGAGGTTTATTCTGGCATCATGGTTTGAACATACTGACACACACCCACAAACTATCATGGCTGCCTATTTACCTATTCTTTTGAAACTTGGCAGAATTTATCCACTCAAGAAACAATTATTCCCGTGAGTTGCCCCAAGTTCTGGAAAGTAAAAAAAAAGTAGTTTGCAGATCACTTAAACAATGTTAACACAGAAAGCACAAAAATTCCATATAGAACAACAAAACTCGACACCCATTTCCCTGAAACAAGAAGCTACCAGGTCTGCAAATTTCATATAGTGGAAATGAATACTACAACCATTTGTTGATTTCCAGTGATAGTCTGTGGGAGACATGAACATATGTATTTCCATACTGAGATTCAGATTTGGATCTCTGTCAAATCAGGCAGCCTTTGAGTTGGGCTGTTTTCCAAATCATTAAATGTGGGATTAAACTGTTGTGATTGGTACATAATCCTAATACTTATGAACATTAAATCAACATTTCACTGATTCTGTTCTTTGATTTTCATTTTGGTACTCTAAATTATTTTAAAAGAACAAGGTTCAATTCCCCACTTGGCCATGGAATCCACTGGTTGGCCTTGGGCAAGTCACACACTCTCAGCCATAAGGGAAGGAGATGGCAAACCTCCTCTGAACAAATCATGGCAAGAAAATCCCAATGTCTTAGGGTTGACATAAGTTGGAAATGACATGAATGCACACAACAACAGTAAGAACAGTTTAGGATAATGTTTCAGACTGTTGTGTGTGATGCTGGGCTTGTGTCTGTATCATACAATCCTTCAGTGTTCTTTTGGCATTATTATTTTCTCTGTTGGCTTAGCACACATTTTCTTTAAAACACCAGAGAAGAAATCAATTCTGAGATTTAAAAACAACACAGACAAACAAACAAGCAAACAAAAAACAGAACAAAATGGACAAAACCAATCAAAAACTGCAATAAACATGCAACTAGAGAAAAGAACCTAAATTAAACAATATTTGTATGCCCACATTCCTCACACACAAAAAGCCATTCTCAAGATAGTCCTGAATGCCAATACAAAAAGTCTTGCAGTCAGAGGTTCAGGTTCTTCAGAATGCTTGAAATTTGGCTTTGCATGTTTTAAAAGCCCTCTTCTTGCACATCCTCCTCTCACACTGCATTACATTTACTTTTGTATGCCTCCCAGTCATGAATGATTCAAATTATAGACCTCTTCTTTCTGCTTGAGTGATCAGACTATCTCATTGCTATTTAGTTTTATCAGAGCACCTGACTTGCTCTTCAGCTAGCGATTCTTTTGGAACATTTAAAGCCAGTGGGTAGAGGATGGGAGAAAAGAGAGACTGACTGTAGACTCCCTTTTGCCATCTATGGTGTATTTGTTGTGCTCTGCTGCATATCCAGTATTTACTGAGCAGAAAAATCTAGAGGTTATTGAAACAACTAAACTGGTTGCTTTAATTTTGCTTAACTCTCACAGAGAATTCTCTAAACACTTGGCTTATTCTAGGCCAGACCCAAGACATTTTGTTGCCTGAGGCAAATGACAAGATGTGCACTCACATTTTAAATACAAAAACTGAACTTTACTTTCATACTGGAGATGGGACAGCATTCTCCACTGTCTGCAGCAATCTGCCTGAGGGGCATTGGAAAGGCCATTCATTTCTGTATTCTAGCATCTCACTAATGCTTCCTAATCAGAGGCATTTATTGCTTGAGGCAGCTGCCTCCTTATGCCTAATAGTAGACCTGGCCTTGATCCAGTCATATTTTTACTAAGATCT
Source organism: Sceloporus undulatus (assembly GCF_019175285.1). Taxonomy (NCBI): domain Eukaryota; kingdom Metazoa; phylum Chordata; class Lepidosauria; order Squamata; family Phrynosomatidae; genus Sceloporus; species Sceloporus undulatus. The sequence goes on along the minus strand of NC_056525.1, from coordinate 40,245,615 downwards.
TTTAGTGCTGTTGACACATCACAAATACACTATCAGATGAAGAAAAATGAAACCTGTCATTCTATATAGTGTGGTGGCTGGTGGTGGCTCCATTGTTGATGTGGTGGTGAACCTGCCCTAATTTATAGTCCAAAACCATGTAATAGGCTTCGCTTAGGGTAATAATAATAATAATAATAATAATAATAATAATAATAATAATAATAATAAT
>NC_056525.1:40191548-40245394 GCF_019175285.1 Sceloporus undulatus | reverse complement strand
TTCACCTTTTCCCAAAGGAATCAAGGTGGATTCAAACAGAAGTAAACAATAAAACAACATAGAATTAAAAAATAGCAATTAAGAAAAAAAATCCCCTATTCCAACCCTCCCTCCTTTTGAAAGCACACAACAACAACAACAACAGCAACAGCTTCATAAAATGGCTAATGTGGATGCAGCTGCTATTTTGTGCAGCAAGTGTTTAGTGTGTTTGGTCATGTATGCTTACAGTAGATGGATCACCAAACCAAGCCTTCTCACACCCATCCTAATGTTGTTGTTGCTTTTCTCAACAGCTGTAACACATTTCTCAACAGCAGTAACAAAAACAAAAACTCATTACTTCTTAAAAGATTACCATGGGTTATGATATTGTTGACAGACTTGAAATGATTACTAAAGAAAGTCAATGAAGAAAATGCAAAGGCAGGTTTACAATTGAACATTTTAAAAAACAAACAAAAAAATGGCCACATATGATTTACATAACTTTAAAGCAGATGATGAAGAAGACATTGAATTAGTGAAAGATTTTCCATGTCATGGCTCAATCATTAATCAGAATGGAGACTGCATTCAAGAAATTGGAAGACTGTGACTTGGAAGGGCAGCTATGAAGGAAGTAGACAAGAACCTGAATTGTAAAGATATATCATTGAATATATACTTGGCATCATCCATGCCATCATATTTCCAGTTTCTATGTATGGTTGTGAAAGTTGGATAGTAAAGAAAGCTAATAGGAAGAAAACCAACCTATTTGAAACGTGCGGTTTAGGAGAATTCTACACGGGGACTGCTAAAAAGACAAATAAATGGTTCCTAGAAAAAAATCAAATGAAGGCATATCTTGAGAACGCGTGACTCACTAGAGAGAAGACAATAATGCTTGGTAAGATGGAAGGCAGTAGGAAAAGAGGAAGACCTCATTACAAATGGATAGACTCAATCAAGGAAGCCACCACACTGAGTCTGGAAGACTTGAGCAGGGCTGTTGATGAAAAGGTAACTTGGAGGTCTCTTATTCATAAGGTCATCATAAGTTGAAGTTAACTTGACGGTAGTTAACAACAAACCCACAATTACACATTCACAACTGCTACATTTTCTTGGACATTCTTGATCTCTGCACAATCCCTAGTTTAGGGGCTATGTAGAGAGCAGCTTCTAAGACTAACAGGGGTCCAGTCTCTTGCATTGGGAAGCAGTGCCCTCCTCCCTTTGCAAGCAATGTCTGATGTGAGGGAGATTTGCAACAGGGGTCCTTTTTCTGCCTGTCATGCCAGAGATGGCTCATGGAAGGAGGCAGGAATGTCAGGCAGCTGCTTCTCAGTCAAAAGAGGAGTTGCTTATCAGTATGTGGGTTGTTTTTTTAAGGGGGGCGGTCATGCTGGAATTTACTACATAGCAATGCTGTTACAGTGCTATGTATTACACAATGGACACATAAGAGCCCATAGCTCATTTATACTGAAGTGTTGTATCATTTGGGTAAATTGTGCAAATAAATATGCACATTATAGAAGTGTATAACAGCATTATATCAGTTGCAATGCAAGAAGAAAACAGCAGGTAGAATACTGCTGATGACTTACAGTTGCATAACTTCCACTATAGAAGTAGGTGATATGATCTTCTCAATACTTGTATCTGTGCTGGCCACTGTGAATAAATATTGCTATCCCTACTTCAGAAGTGGCAATTTTTGACTATGCTTACACATGAAACATATCTGTGAAGGAAACAGCCTGTGCATAGAAGATGACCAAGTATGTTATCACATGTTTGGGTACATCCTTGATGTCAGCATGCTGGGATCAGATCAGTAATACTTTTTCCAAAACATGTTCACACAGCTAAATATATACACATGTAGAAATCTCACGTGGGTCAAACTGTTTGTGTGCATGGTTGCCAGGTTTTAACCTGGAAATATATATTCCTTTGTATTTTAAAGTTTTTAAACACACAGAAGATGACCTTGTTTCTCTTCAATCCCCCCATACCCCTCCTATGTGCTAAAGTCTACAGGGCCCCCATTTTATCTCACATCACTCAGAACTATGCAGATGAAGAAACCAATAACTGATCAAGCAATGGAAAGACAACCACTAGTATCCCCTGCAGCTTCACTCTTTTAAAGAAAACATGATATCTACTGACTCTAAGTTTCTCAGATCTATTTAGTCATACCATTGTCAAAAAAGTATTGCTTGCTACTTCCTTAAGAATGGCCTTCAAAACTTCTGCAAAATGTCATTAAGCTCCTTTCTCTCTCTACATATTAGCACAACAAGAAACTGACACATAGATCATTCTAGAATTGAGCTGCTGCAACAGTGGTTCTTGATGAATGACACCACTCTGTAAACGTCAAGGGATTCATTCCATCTTTTCAGAGAGTGCAACTTTATGAATGACAGAGTGATGCCCACCTTCTTATTATTTATTTCTCTTCCTGCAGACAAATATCAGTAGTACTCTAAAGTATCTTTAAGAGAAACCTAAAGGATGGATAAAGAGCAGTCTCCTAGGGAATCATCAAAAAGGCTGCTGCTGATACAAAGCCATGAGAAGCTTCTTTAATCAGTTTTTTTCAACAGGTTTTTTTTGGTGAGTATAACAAAAGCCCTCTGGAAGTATATAAGTTTGGTTGAGTACAACAGAGTGCCCTTGCTGCAGTCTTGATATATTCTTTTCTTTTTACTGCCAAGAGGATCCTTATAGCTTATACACACAAACAAATGATATTGCATCAGCAATGATCTCAATTTAGCCACTAAAATTAATTTATATATATATATATAGAAGTAGATAACAGAAAATATCCTTTTAATAAAGATTATTAGCACACTCAGTTTTTTTTCATTCCTTCCTGTAGAGTCAATGAGACTTGGGTTTCATTTCTGCTCTTTTTGTATGACATGGAGAATACCAGATTTCATGGTTCAGTTGTAGGATCTTCTATTGGCAAAAGAGGATTTTAACCCACCTGAAACAATAAGTTCATTCGTTGAGGAATCATCACTTCCAGCCATTAGGTAAAGTTAGCCAGTTTGTCTTGTAGTGATTTTCTGCAACCGAGTATTCTGTTTATTCAACCCAGCTTCTAAAATAATTTCCAACTTTGTCAGTCTAAACACTGCCTACTAAAAATATGTATTTCATTTTAAAAAAGCAACAACAACTGTGAGTTTCAGCATGGTAAGGATTGGATATACAGAAGAAGGAACAACATTTTTACATTTCCTATACTGAGTATGGTAAGGGGCAACTCCAGTTGAATGTTCATAACATTTCATCACTAGAATCAGCCTCATTCGAGTGTAGCTCCTTCTTCCATTATGTCTAAAGCAGCAGAAGATATCTATATCAACAGTGGAACACACTCCCTCGGAGTGTGGTGGAGTCTCCTTCTTTGGAGGTCTTTAAGCAGAGGCTGGATGGCCATCTGTCAGGGATGCTTTGTTTGAGAGTTCCTGTATGGCAGGGGGTTGGACTGGATGGCCCTTGGGGTCTCTTCCAACTCTATGATTCTATCAAGACACTAAGCAAAGCACATGGTTTTAGAAATGTGTTTCTTTTCTTAATTTCTTGTTCCCTTCCCCTTTCTTGCCTTCTTTTTTTAACTTCTTGTCTGATGAAGAAATTCATTTATTTTTTATTAAGTTTAACATGAAAACACATATAAAAACACATACATTCTTTAACCACTCAGCAGGACAAAGATATAACATATCCAACAGACCTGCCTGGAAGAAGACAAGCCCTCCCTTCATCCACCATCTTGAGGGGGAGAGAGGCAGGCTAGCTCCACCAGGCCTGCCTGGAAGAAGAAGAGCCCTCCCTCCGGTCCATCTGCCTTGGTCCAGGCCTCAGAGGGAGAGAAGAATGCTGGACCTGATCCCCTCCCCCTCACCATTCCCTTCTCCTTTTGTGTCGTGTCTTTTAGATTGTAAGCCTGAGGACAGGGAACTGTCTATTATCCCCTCTGTTGCAAACTGCTTGGATTCCCAGTGATTGGGCGGTATATAAATAAATCCTATTATGATTATTATTATTGTTATTGTTATTGTTATTATTATATAAACATTAAAAGGACATAGCTAACAAACCATACATTCATCATTCGTTACTTCTTTATTACTGACCTATTCTAAGTACTTGTTCAGTTTTTCATTTCTCATGCTCCTTGTCAGTTTATCCATTTTGAATAGGTTCATTAACTTAAGTGTCCATTCTTCTACTGCTGTGATATTTTCTTTTTTCCATTTCATAGCGCAAACAATCCTTGCTCCTGATAACATATAAAACAAAATTTTATCATACTTCTTTCTAGTTCCACATCTAACATGTTTAACAAAAATATTCTAGCTTAAATTCTAAATTTCAATTTATAACCTTCTTTATTTCAGAATATATTTATCTCCAATATTTGTTTGCTTTCTCACATGTCCACCACATGTGAAAAAGCTAACTCTTTTCTTTATGGCATTTCCAGCATTTGTTATCGCAATTACTGTAGATTTTGCACAATCTTTCAGGAGTTAAATACGATCTCAAATAAATCTTGTAATAATTCTCCTTTAAATTTTGACAGAAAGTGTAACTTAATATTTTTTCCATGACATTTCCCATTGTTCAACTTCTACCATATACTCAAAGTTTTGCGACCATTTTATCATATTTTCTTATATGATTTCTTCTTCTGTTAAAACAGGGGAGGCAACCTGCGGCCGGCGGGCCGGATGCGCCGCAAGGCTGGGACCGGCCCCAGCCTGGTCCTCCCGCCGATTGCCGCCGGGGCCTTTGGGGGGCAATTGTCTATAGAAGCCTCAGAAAACGTGCATTTATATTAATATTTTTAAAAAAATCAGCAATTTTTTCACGTGTCCCCATTTTTTAAAAAAAGTGTCTTTGAAAATTTTGTCCTACATTTTTCCTGGTTTATTTATAATTAAGTTTTTTAAAAATTATTTAATTATTTATTTTTGGCTTTGGCCCCCCAGTTGTCTGAGGGACAGAACCCGGCCCCGGCTCAAAAGGTTGCTACCCCTGGTAGAAATGTCAAAATGCATTATATACCCAGATAGTGTAGTCTCTTATTTGACAATATTTCTTCTTCTAAACTGTGATACTTTTTCTATTCCCTCTTGCTTCTTAATAGTAAACCTTCTCGAACTGTCTAATAAAACCCGGCTGCAATTGATCTCTTCCTTTCTAGTTCTTCCAAGATTTTATCTGTATTCATTTTTATATATACTATACTTTATATAATCCAATTTTGTTTGATGTGACTAAATCTAAAAATGCCTTATGTGGAGAACTCAGAGAGGTATCTTGGAACAAATTCTTTCTTATCTTCCAAACCTTATTAACATATAGGCAGCCAGCTAAATCTCAAGTCTGCACTTCTACTACCATGATCGTTATTGTTCAATTGATCCAGTCTTTCAACCAAATGATACAAGATACCTTGTAATACAGCTAGCCCTCCTCTTTCTTCAGCATCATACAAGAACTTCATTTTATTCTTGGTTTTTGTTTTGTTTCTTTGCATTCCAGATAAATTTGTATGTCGCTCTTGCATTCTTTAAAGGTACTTATGTTTATATATATATTTATTAGTAATTGGTAATGATTGAAACAGGAAGCATCTTTGGAATATACTCATCTAATTGTGGCAATTTTTCCTAATAGTGATAGGTTCAATTTTCCTCATTCCCAGATCTTCCTTTAGATATTATATTATAAACTTTATCTAGAGCACGTAATATACACAGCACTGTACAAAGTCGGTAAATTAAGGAATATATAAAGCAAGCACAAGGCGTACACTCTAGATAATAACAATTAAATAGAGAAATAGATAAAATTACCATGTAGAAAAGAAAAGACAATAAAAACATCACATATAAAAGCAGATCACTCACACATCAAACATTATCAGACAGCCAGATGACAATCACAAACTCTGGAGAACGCTTCCCTAAACAATAGTTTGCAGCTCAGCCTTAAAGCTGGTTAGGGAAGTGATGAGCTGTGCATGCAAGGAAGAAGTTCCAGGAAGGAGGGCGGCAAGAGAGAAGGGACGGATCCAGGACGGGGCAGAGAAATCCTGGGTTGAGAGAGGAACTTGGCTACCAGAGCGGAGAGTGGAGTAGGGATGTAGGAGAGAGAGATATCAGTTAAATAAAGAGGGGCCAGCCCAGGCAGGCTTTAAGGTGAGTAGCAAAGTTTGTACCTGATGCGGAAGAAAAGGGAGCTAGTGAAGGAGGACAACAGAGGGCAAACAGATCATATTGGCAAGCGAGTGAAAATGCGTGCAGCTGAATGCTGAACAAAATTAATGGGTGGAGGTGAGAGAGAGAAGCCCTGCCAAGAGGAGGTTACAGTAGTCCTAGTCATGAGACCACTAGGGCATGGACCAGTGTTTTTTTTTGCGGTAGAAGCTGAGAGATATGGACAGATTTTGGCGATAGTATGAGAAAAAATCTACAGCTTTGGCTGTAGTCTGGACTGGGGATAATGACAAAGAGAGTCGAAGATGAAACCGAGACTGTGGGCTTCCTGGACTGGGCTGAAGATGTGTATTTACGGAATAGAAAGGAATAGTGAAGGGTGGGCTTAGGGAAAACAAGAAGCTCAGTCTTGGACATATTGAGCTTCAAACGCCGATGGTGCATCCAGTGGGAGACAGCTGTTAACGGATGACACTTGCTGCCTAGCTCTGGTGAAAGATAGGGGTGGAAGGTACAGCGGTATCATCGGCATACAGATGGTAGGAGAACCAAAGAACGAAAGTTTGCCAAGGGAGAGTGTATTAAAGAAACAGAAGGGACCCAAAACAGAGCCCTGAGGACTCCAACAGATAAGGGACAGAGACGAGGTCTGACCACTCGAGACCACTGAAAAAGATCTATCTACGAGTAAGATATGAACCATCGAGAACAAGGCCCGAGAAACCAAGGTCAGAGAGTACACTATTAGGAGACAGTGGTCCACGGTGTCAAGGCCGCAGACAGATCGAGAAGGACAAGATAGAATAAGGCCATTCCACCTGGCCCGCAAAAGATCATTCGAGATCTTAGTAAGCCGTCTCTGTGGAGTGCCGGCGAAAACCAGACTGGAAGGGATCCAGAATGGAGTTGGTTTCAGAAACTCAAGACAGCGTGAATAGACAACATTCCAACACCTTGAAAGAAAAAGAGCAGAGAGATGGCGATAGCTAGCCAAGAAAGGGGTCGAGAGAGGGTTTTTTCAGGATAGGGGACTAAGGCATGTTTGAAGACTGAGGGGAAGGAACCTGAGGAGAGAGAGATTAAAGATATAGAGGAGGGAGGGGAACAAAGAGGGGGCTTAGGATTAGAAGACGAGAAGAATTGGATCAAGAGAGCAGGTTGTAGGTTGGATGAGTTCAGCAGCGAAGAAAGTTCTTCCAAGAAACAGGAGGAAACACAGATAGTTTATGAGTAGGAGGGGTGAGGAGATTAATGGTGGAGCCAAATCATGAGAGTTAACTCAGAACGAATGGTAGTGATCTGTAATGAGTAAGTGCGAACTTGGAGGGAGAAATAATGGAGAGACGGAGGGAGGAGGGTTTTAACAGTGTGTTGAAACAGTAGAACAAGCGCTGCGGGCGCCTTCGTGGCGCAGATCAATGATTAAAGTAGTCTTGTTGCCATCGACAGGGCGCGTGAAAAAGAGAAAAAATGATGATAGGGATAAAGTCGGCCCCACTCCCGGACTTTCCAGAGACGTTCGGCTGCTCGGAGCAGGACCGGAGAAACCTAACAATAGGAGTGATCCAGGGCTGGGCCTAGTCATAGAGGAAGAAGAGGACACGGCGTAGATACTGGGGCAAAGCGTCAAGAGTTGAGAGAGAGTAGAATCAATAAAGACATAGCTGATCAGCAGAGTCCCCCAAGATGGAGAGAAGGAAGGATGAGTACAAGGACTGAGTGAGATGGTTAATTAAGAATGAAGATAGTGGAACTGGGCGAGGACGGTATGATGGGGAGATGGGAGTAGGTAAGAGTAAAGGAAAGTAGGTGATGGTCAGATAGTGGAAAATCAGAGCTGAGTGTCGGACACGACACACTTGAGGGGAGAACTAAGTCAAGACAGTGACCAAGGGAATGGGTTGGAGAGTTGGAATGTGGTTGAAGACCGAGGAAGCTAAAAAAGAGCTGAAGCGGGAGTTGAAGAATTCTTAGGATCGTCAAGGTGATGTTAAAGTTGCCTAAGAATCAAGGAGGGGACTGTATCTGAAAGGAAAATGTCAACCAAGACTCGAAATCTGTGAAAAACTGAGATACTGAGCCAGGAGGACGATAGATGATGGCAACCCGAATGTTGCGAGGAAAAAAGAGTCTAATGGAGTGTATTCAAATGAGGAGAAGGAATAGCTGGGGGGAGGGGTAAGAACCTGAAACTGGCGGACTTTGATATAAATGCCGACCCCTTCTCCGCGACTCTCAGGGGCGGCCAGTGTGGGTAAAGGAGAGACTGCCAAGAGAAGGGCAGCAGGGTAGCGGTATCGTGGGCCGGAAGCCGGTTCAGTGAGGGCGAGAATTGAATCGTGGTGACGAAAAAGATCATGGATCGCCATTGCTTTTGGGGCAGCGGAGCGGCAGTTCTAGAGAGCGCAAGAGAATGTTTAGAGATAGGGAGGGGGCGGATAGGATGAGATAAGGAGAGAGAGGCGAGAGAGCCATGGGGAGAGAGGTTTGGGTGACGAACAATGGCAGGAGAAAATGTAGAAAAGAGAAACGCAGAAAAATAAAAGTACAGTCCACAGTGCTGATGGATGGGCTGACATCCCAAGACAGGGAATTGACAGAGAACAAGGGTAGCTATGGGAGCCTCCGGATGTCCCAGGTTCTAAGGGGGAGGGAGGGGATGGCTGAGGGGATGCTGCCTCACCTCTCTCTCGGCTGAGCTGAAGGTGCTGCTGCTACTCCAAGGAGCCCAGAACATGGGGAAAGTTTTTTTGGTGATTGTAATGCCCAGATACTTAACTTTTTGTACTTTTAATCCTACCTTTCTTCCAAAATTTGAATTTCATTTGATGAGAATTAATAAATCTGAAAATGTTGCACACAATTAACCCTTTGACTTGCTTATAGAAAGTATCACCAGGCCGAATGACAGGTCAAATAAAGCTGCTTTGGGTCACTTTGGAGGTCTATTGTTTAAAGAAGACACATCTTTTGTACAGAACATGGCGCCAGGCTGGTTACTGGCACATCTAGATTTGCCCACATTACACCAGTTTTAAAATCCCTTCACTGGCTGCGTGTTAGTTTCCAGGCAAGATACAAGTGTGGGTTTACCTTTAAAGCCCTAATGGCTTGGGTTCTGATTTCTTGCAGGAACGCTTTCTCCCATATATCTCTCCTCCCTCTCTCGTTCTGCTGGGAAGAATCTGCTTCAAACAGAGGACTAGACTTTCGGCAGTGACCCAGCGTTCCTTTTCAGCAGTTGCTCCTAGACTCTGGAATGACCTGCGGACAAGATCCATCAGATTACCACTTGGAAACCTTTAAGAAGGCTTAAGACAGATCCTTATGGCAGTGCGTTTCCAGACGAAGTCCACCTCTATTTTCCTGCCTCCCCTGCCCTTCACTTCTCTTTTCTCCATCCCATTTTCCATCCTATCTGGACCCCTGCTATACAGGTCTTTTTTTTAACAAATCTTCTACTGATTTTAACTGTGATTTTATACTATTGTTTTAATATCTCTCTGGTTTAATCTCTTTTTAGTATTACTATGTTTTTATACTGGGGGGAGGGATAGGGTTTTTTAGAATTTTAACTGTATCTTGTTTAATTGTTGTAATCCGCTTGGATTCCAGTGATTAAGCAAAATATAATAATAATAATAATAATAATAATAATAATAATAATAATAATAGGCCAAAAGCTGTGCCAAAGCTGCCCTCTAATCCTTAGGCCTAGAGCATGGCTTTGCCATGACCTCTGGCCTCTTAGGATGCATGCCGCATTTAAACAACATATCTCCAAAGTGACCTGAAGTAGCTTTATTCTGTCCTGTCTGAACTGGCCCACCATTACTTTCATGAAATGGTGAGGAAAGTCTGGCTCTCCAGATGTTGTTGGTCAACATCTCCCAACAGCCATAGCCAATACAGCTATTATTGCAAAATGCTCAGAATTGCAGTCCAACAACACCCAAAGGGATTAACCTTTCCCTCCCTAATGGACTTTTTGGAATATTTCTTATGGCTAACCTTGCCTCCTCTATTTCTCATTTGTATTCCAGCCCCAGAAAATCAGTCAGAAGCAAGGATGTGCATTGGCTAGATCTTTATTAGATATTATGCAGCAGTGACTCTCATGCTATCAGATGTGGAAACTGACAATTACTTTCTCCCATGTTCAAAGGACCAATACAAGCGGTGGTGAAAATTTTATAATTTATGAGCTGTGCTGAAGCTGTCAGTCAAATGGGTGCTGAAAGGTTTGAATGCCTGGATGCTGACCAGAAAAAAAATAAAGTGGATACCTCCAAGTTGATTTTGCAGCTTTTTGACCAATCTATGATAATTTTTGGAAGGACTCACCACTGTTGAGGAAACATGGTTACATCACTATGATCCAGAGACTAAACAACAGTTCTTGCAGTGGTGGTATATGGGTTCTCCATGGCTAAACAAATTCAAGACTCAAAAATCAGCAGGAAAGGCCATAGCCACAGTTTTTGAAAATAAGGAAGGTATTCCAATGACTGACTATCTTTAGAAGACCCAAACAGTTAATGCAGAATACTATAAATTTGTGGTCCTGAACAAAGGAGGCACTGAAGGGAAAAATAGTGAGGGAAGCTGCAGAGTGTTCTCTTTTTGTAGGACTAATGCTGGCAAGAAGATGAATGTTTTGAAGAATTTGGGGTCTGAACATCTTCCCTACTTCCCAGATCTTGCTCTATCTGACTAGTTCCTGTTTCCAAACCTTAAAAAGAGTTTGAAAAGAAGGAAATGTTTAAATGGTTCACAGGTGATAGCCACAGCAGGGCAGTATTTTTGTGACCAGACATCAGAATCTTTTTTTTTTTTTTTTTTTTTTGGAAGCATTAAGGAAACTTGAGAACCTATGTACCAATTGCATTGAACTTTGGGATGATATGTGGAATGGCTCTTTCAGTCCCTTCATGGTTGGTCCAAGAGGTTTTCAGTTTCCTCTCGGTTCTGTCTCCATTTGTGCAAATAGGTTGCAATTGTTTCTTTCTTTCCTGGAAAATCTCCAGGGGCTGGCAATTGATGGTTTGTTGGCTCCATGGACCAATGCCTTAGATAGCAGCGCTCTACAGGACCTGATTGATCTCTTGTTAAGTCAATTCAAGGTGTACAGTTCTAATACAGTCTTCTCTCCCCCCAACCCCATCACCTACTTGTCTGTGTAAACTGATCAGAATATAGTATTGACACAAATCAACAGAGGACTAGAGTAGCAGAGAGAGTGTTTCCATTCTTGGGACTCAATTTTTCTCTCTCCTGCGTTTCCTACCACTAATTCCTAGTGAATGACTTTAAGCACCAAGAAAAATTAGAAATTATGGGCCACATTACAACTGTTACAACATAAGGAACAATGTTGCATATAATTATGTGTGGTTAATACTTCTGTTTGAAACCTACAATTAATTTCCACTAATTCATATAATTAGTAAACTATAAGAGTGAATTTCCCATTATAACTTCTTTTACCTTGAATGATGATTTCAACATACTGATTAGAATATTCTAAAAATTGTCCTTTCACTCTTAGATAAAGTCAAAGAATTCCAACTAATTTAGCTAGCATATTTCACTCTGGTCCTCAAATAGCATGTAAAGAGGTTCTTTCCACATGCTCAATGAGCATGCAATGGGGCAGAAATTGGAGAAGTTATTTTCTAGGTCTATAATAAGAAGCAGAGCCCTCCCTCCAGTCCATCTGGTGCCATCCAGCCTCCAAGGGAGAGATGCAGGCCCAGTTCCATCGGGCCTGGCCTGGACTAAGAAGCAGAATCCTCCCTCCAGTACATCTGCCTTGGTCCAGGCTTCAGAGGGAGAGAAGATCTGCTGGACCTGATCCCCTTCCCTACCTCCATTCCCTTCTTCTTTTGTGTCATGTCTTTTTAGATTGTAAGCCTGAGGGCAGGGAACCATCTAATTAACCATTTGTAAGCTGCTCTAAGAGCTTTTGTGGCTGAAGAGCAGAGTATAAATACTCTAAATAAATAAATAAATAAATCCCAGAATCTGATGGCCACCATTGCCAGTCGCTATGGTATCTGGGGGTGTTTAGGAGGTGTAGTGTCAAAAAAGTAAACTTTCAAAACTTTGAGATGTGGGAAACATTATTTTTCCTGCTGTTGTCACTTTTGATGTCCATGGAATCAGCTTAAGGTGTGAACAGAAAAGTACAAAGGTCAACTCCCCATCCCTTTGCCCATGTTTTGTGAGCTGCAAAGAAGGAAATAGATGTACTGCATCAGAAAATCTGAAATTGCTTCTCCTTACTCACTCATTGTCAGGGTGGTAAATGCTTATGTGAGTATATCTTTAATTAAAGAAACAATGGAGAAACCAAGACAATCTAGGTTCATATACAGAGGATCTAAAAGAGCAGAAGAATGGTCAAAATAGTGCAGGGTCTAACTATGAATTATGGATGCATGTGATGATCCAGAGTCTGCCTTCAGCACAGGGCTGCCAGCCTCCTCTGACTCTGAGTGGCTTGTGTTAAAGTGCCCTGCAACCTTCCATTCCTTATTTGAGGAGGCCTCCTCTAGGTAAGTCACATCACTTTCTTATAGTATTATCTCATTAACCTCCTGATAAATCTGACTAGTGTGATAAGCAACACAGTGCCTGATTCACTCATCACTCGCACTGCTTGCAATACATAAATTTTCTCCTTTAGCTTTTCATTTGAGTTTGGATTATTTATGAATTTATTATTATACATGATTGCTGTATATTTCTGTACAGTGGGCTCACCATATCAGTGGCTAGCTATCAGCAGACGCGGGCATTCATGACTTGCCACATCCCATATTATTCAATGGAGGTACATGCTTGTGGATGTGCTGACATGAATGTGCATACATGGCTGCCCACTGCATAATATGGAGCTTGAGCATCTGTGCTTTCTCCCCATCTGCTGCGCGGTGGTGGAACTGAACTGTCATGGGTGGAAAGGGTTCACTGTATGTCTCTGTTAGCCAAAATGTTGAGGTCTTGAGAGAGCACCCACAAATTAATTAATATGTTTTAGGGGAATATTAATAGCTCAAATTATGTTTTGGCCGGGGCAACAATCGGCCATGGGATTGTGACCCTATGTATAACAGTTCCAAATAACACAGAACCCGAGATGCAATTCCAAATAGGTTTTTGTAGTTTTATTAAGAAGATGATCACAACACACACAAGCACACACTCACATGGGCCCACAAGAACTAATGAAGCAAAAGTGGGAGGAGGTGAATAGTGGAGGCCTTCCTAAGAGTGATATGTTACGGATCGCGAAGTGTGGTCCAAGTTGATGAGTGTCAACAATGGAGAAAGCTCAATAGCCACATTGGCAAGTGGGGTGCCTAGTAGAACCAACGTAATGTCTACTGGGTTGCAAACTAGACTGAATTGCTAGTGTCTAGGTGGTGGTATATATATTCAAAATCATGTCCTGGGGCAGCATTCTTCAGGATTAACTCTCTGCTAAATGGTTTTCCATGAAGATAAGAATGGTTGGAAGCTGTAGTAAATGTTCAGATGATTGATGTGAATATCTTAGACAACGCAAAGCCCTTTTTGACTGTCCTTTGTCTGTGTTTGCACAACCATCTCCTTTGGCTAGAGTCCCATCATTGCCCTCCATAGACAAAAGGAATTATGTTGATGTTTTGGGTGAATTCATTGTGATGGTACCTTGCTTACTCTCTTCAATTTATGGCCAGATTTTCGCTTTGGGGTTGCCTTTCAAGGTCACTCACCAGTCACTCGCCTCAGTGTCCCACTTAATATTAGATTGATATCAAATATGAGAGGGGTGATTGGGGGCCTGGTCCTGAGGGAACATCTCTTGAGAAGAAAAGATCAAACTCAATAGCCATAGACCTATTGTCAAAGTAATTATGTTTGTTGAGAACTCTAAGACACATGTTCTGCTTAGATACAAAGGATAAAAGTTGACTGTAGAAGTATGGATTGCAAATATCACTTCAGGGATTTATCATCTTCCATGTAACAACAGCTCTGAAACTTTGGCTGCACTTAACATGCATTTCATCATTTTAAAATGAATTTGGAGAAGGGAACATTTTTATTGCCATCCAGTCATGACATGAATAGTAATTTCTCCTTGCCCCTCCCCCAAGTTTTATAATTACAGATGGAACTTGACAAATCAGGATCTCAATAATGGCAAAGTTAAAGGTTCCCTGATTTGGATCAGGGGAGGAAAAAGCAAAATACATTTGCAATGCATATTTATTAAGGTTATTGGTGGTTGAAGTCAGTTTCAATCACTGGAGTTATATTCTGTAGTTTATCTGCTTGGAAACTTTATCTCTAATGAAAAAAAGAGAATAATAATGAAGAGAAAACAGGACAAAACTGGTGACTGTCGGCACTTGTCTGCTTTTCATTCAGAAAAGGTATTGTGCAGGGTTTTATCGGTGTGATAGAGGAAGTTACAATAATATATTATCCAGTGCACAAATTTGAACAGAAGTCTCAGTAAGGTGCAGTTCCACTTAGGTGAGGAAGAAAAGGCAATTTTAGAATGTTTTATTGATGAGCACCAGGAGAAGATGGTTTTTAAAGGTATGCCCCTGTTTCATCATCTTCTTTTTTTAACACTAGCTCCTTTCTCTCCGCTTTTCTTACAGATATGACATCTTTGTGATGAGTTAAGGTTATCACAAGATTTGTGCTTCATCTGAGACTTCTGAGTCCCCAGGTTTGATCCATAATACACATTTCCCCACTTTTTACCAAAAGAAACCAGGTTTACAGGTTACTTCAGATTTTCAAAATTTATCACTGATCAACAGAATGAGATGTAGGCTGGGCAGTATACAATTTTTACCATCAGCACAAATTCAATATCCGTTTTACCATCAGCACGAATTCAATCCCTTCAGCAAGTTACAATCTCAGTTTTATACTGATGCAGATTGTAGGGTTATCTAGGAATTTGTTTTAACAAAAAGCGGGATATAAATAAAAGAGATTGTTTTAATTTTATTTATACCAGATCAAACTATTTATCCAAATAGCTTAATACTGTCTCTTCTATAAGACAGTGGCTCTCTGGTATTTAAGGCTAACAGATCATTCTCACCATCTATTATATGAACTTCAAAATTTGCATGTCAAGCATGTCCTCCTCTTTGGCCTACAGTTGCTTCTTTTTTTAAACCACCCACAGCTGTCTATTGGAATGTTGTCTTTTCTATCATAGCTTTCTTAGATTAAGTTAAACAAAAGGGACAAAGAGTTGAACCCAAGGCCTTTGCAGTCTTTTTGTGTGTATGTGTGGGAGAGCAGGGGAGAGCTGTTGTGAAAATTACTAAGATGATGTGCATAAAACACTCAGGATGTTCAGCCCCATTGATTTCAGTTGGTTTATTTATTATACTATATTAGGCTTTAAAATATATGCTACCTTTCACCAAAGGAAATTGGGTTCAAAGTGCATCATAATATCTAGGGTAAAGAAACAACAGCAGGAGTGCCTAAACAGAACCAGTAAGCATTTCAGCAAAAAATGCAACATTTTAAACAGATCAACATTTCAATAAAAATTCAAAAAATAGCAAAAATATATTATCTGAGCACATATATTAAAAATCTAACTATATTCTGGATACTGTCCACAAGGGAAGACAATTAAGAGGATATACCAAAAATTGAGCTCTTCTGACCACCCATCTTACACTCAAATTACCTTCCTCTCACCATGAATCTGAGTATACACCAGGGAAATTCTCTATCAGTTCTATGACATCAATTTTATGACATCCAGAATTGTCGGGGAACATTAGAGATAACAGCTTATCTCATAAATAGAGTAATTAGTATCCACAAGCAGAAGATCAGCAACAATCTGTTTACACCACCAGCACCACCCTAACAGGACCAGTAGAGAAGCAAGGCAGACTTGATTTGTTTTTTGGCTAAAACATATACAGTAGGTTTACTTACAAATACAAAAAGTTTCATGTTGAGAGGCTCTGTAATGTTCTCCTACAGAGAGAGCAAGAACTCCAGTTTGCAAAATGAAGAGCAAACAAACTCGGACTAACTGAAGAATTACTAATGCAGGAAAAGAGAATGTAGGACTGAAAGTAACAAGGAGGAAATGGCATGCATCCATGCTATGCCTAAACTTGTAAATTAGCAGTTACTGAGTGTAGGCATGCTAAAGTTGCTAATTCTAACAGGAATCAGTGTTTCTTTCTGCTCTGACAAATTCATGCTAACTTCTGTACATTCTGCCCCTGTACATTCAGGTTGTATGCAGATGATACTGATATTCACTTCCTTCCTTTCTGTTTCCATACCATATCTAATCATTTGGATTTTTGGAAGCACTACATTGCCCAGCACTACATTTGCATTTATAAGTGGACACTTATAAATAACACTTATTTGAAATCCATTGGAATCAACAAGATATGTGAGTAGGAAAGCTTTGTAAGTTACATATGTTAACTTCCTTCTGCTTTGTGAAAGCCAGTGTAGTGTAGCAGTATGAGCATTGGATTCTGGGTTCAAATCCTCACTTGGCTATGGAAACCCACTGATGTTGGGCAAGACGCTCTCTCAGCCTCAGAGGAAAGCAAAGATTGCAAACCCCCTCTGAATAAATTCTGCCAAGAAAACACTGTGATAACCCTTAGGGTTGGTGTAAGTCAGAAATCACCTGAAGGCATACAACAACCACAACAACAACAACAACAACAACAGCTTGATTTCTTAATAATAAGGGAAATGCCATTCTTTTGAAGAAATTACTTCTATCACATATCAGGTTGCAGAGCTTTAGCCTGTGACATGGATTATTACTCATACAAAGGCTAACCAGAATGGCCTTGCTTTTTGTTCTATGATGGCAAGTCTAGTAAACAGAATCTCAGATAACATAACAAAGAAACTGTTATGCTTATTTCTCAGCTAATAGACTATTAGAACAATACAGATAAATGAGATTACAAACCCATAGTCATAGCTGAACATATCACATTATATCCAAGAGCAATTAAAATCAAATAATAATAATAATAATAATAATTTGTTTTATTTATATACCGCTATTCCAAAGATCATAGCGGTGAACAGCAAGTAAGCTAATTAGCAAGTAAGCTAATTTGCCCCCAACAGTCTGGGTACTCATTTTAGCGACCTCGGAAGGATGCAAGCCTGAGTCGAGCTTGGGCCCTTTTGCTGGTCTTGAACTCGCAACCTTGTGGTTTCGAGTGAATGGCTGCAGTACAGGCATTTACCCACTGCGCCACCAGGGCTCCTGTAAAAAATAAAATTACACTGCAATTACTGACAAAATTAGCAATCTACATTTGTCTAAACCATTCCTGTAAGGTTATACATAGAGCTGATGGTTGCTTTATCCATCAGTTAATATAATCTAATGTCAGTTTGCCACAAATATTTGCAACTGCCACTGAAAAACATCCACCCATAGTTAGTTTGGGGAAATATGCCACATATTATCAGTCATGTTTATATACTTCCTTCCTTCCAAGAAACTCAAGGAAGAAAGCATGCTTTGTCTCTCTACTTACTAACAACAATCTTGCAAAGTAAGGCAGGTTGAGAGACAGTTACCTAATACTCGCCTATTAACTTAAGTGGACAGATTTGAATTTCGCTCTCCTTTTTGCTTTAGTTCCAGACTAACACTCTAACCACTAAGCAACACTGACTCCACAGGGGAATTAAGAATGACACAAACTGTAAGCAATGTATTTCTTCATCTCCAAATCCCAAGGGAAAAACCAGTTTTTGTCAAACGTGACAGGTCTGAAGAAGTCCTCTGCTCGCCTATTTGAAGGACTGCAGTTTACTGGGGCAGTCTTGAACATGTTAGATTAATCACAATCTGACTCTGCGTAATGTTCACAAGAGAATAACTTGTATGTTTTGGTTGTGAGACACAGACTGGGTAAAATGTTAAGCAAGTCTAGGTGTAAACTGCATGCAAGGAAGGCTGATTATGAGCCGCATGTAAGTTACTCTGAGCTTTTCCATTCACTTAAAATAGTCTCAGGTCTGGTGAAAGGGTAGGTAAAACTCCTACCTGACCTGAGACAATAAAGACTGGATGCAAGTCAAGTAACTACGGAAGATGGAAAGATTGTCTGACTCATTGCAAGACAGCATCACATGTCCACAAGAGATATTTTTATGAGCCCAAAATATCAGTAGTCTAATAAGATGGTTGCATACTATGTCAAACATCAGCAGCCTGGTCCATGCTTGTATCATTTAAGTACCAATGTACATCTTTGGCCATATATTCAGTTTATCTATGCTGATAGATCATTCACTGTGATGCACAACTATCAGATTAAAATAACACTTGAACAACAATTCAACAACATTGAACACAGTGAAAAGATTTTCCATCCCTTTCCTGTGGATAAACAAGAAATTTTATAACAGGTGTACACTCCCAGAAGCAAAAAATAACCATCTGCACATTCCACATCCCCCTCCCTGCCTTTAACTTTTAGTTTGCAAATCCAAAGCAGGACTTTCTGCTTTTATTTTATAGGATTGGTAAATCTATTGTAGGGGAGGAAGATATAGAGATATACTTTTGGACTTGTAAAGTAGTCAAATGCTGAAGCTAAATCGAATGATTAAAGCTACTAGCTTCCTAGGCCACAATCTGATCTAGAGATTTATAGGCAGATTTGATCAGCAGTCAGATGTGTGATGTATAATTCAGCCTCAAGAAAAGCACATCCCCGCATACTGTTTAAAGCCTGAATATCCTTTACTGTTGACTTCTGGGAGCACTCTATACTTTGTGTTTTTGATTCAAAACATTATTTTTTAAAAAGTAACAGTGCATCATGAAATAAATCTCTCTGTCTTTGATACTTCTTTCTTACTTACACCTAACAGTCTCTCTATTTAACTTTGTTCCAGAGGTAGCTGGATGAGCTGTTTAATTTTCTTTATATATATCTAATGTGCTGCAAAATGCATTAACATTTGCCTTCCTAGTGAATTAACACAATATACAATTTACAATGTATTTCTCATTCAGACAGCAGGAGCGCTCGCTGTCCATGCTAGATTTTAACATGATAGCTAGACTGTGATGCACAACTATTAGATTAAAATAACACTCAAGTTCTTTTCACACATATAATTACAGACCCTATTTATATACCAACATACTTGTGTACAGATCAGACACATAGCTTATTGTTATTGTTCTGTAGAACCTCATGATCTACCAGCCTGATGTAAGGTGGTGGCACAGGTAGAACTCCGTACACATAGAATTAAGAAAAGTGTTTTCATACCCGCTTAAATTCTTGGTCTCCACTCCTGCTGTCTTCTTTTCAGCAACCAAAAGCACGAATGTCCTTTTTGTTGTTGCTTCTGTTTAGCCAGTTGAAGCCATGAATTATTTCACAACATAAGTAACAATCTAATGCTACTGCCAAACTGCACAATTAATGCAGTGCGATACTGCTTTAAACTGCCATTGCTCAATGCTATGAAATTTGTAATTTGTTGTTTCACTGGAGCTCTCTGAGAGAGGAGGATAAATATTGCTCAAAACTACAAATCCCAGAATTCCATAGCACTGAGCCATAGTACAGTGGACCTTTGTTATAAACTGGGGTTTGGTTCCAAGATCCCCCATGTATAACAAAATCTGTGTATGCTGAAGTCCCATTAAATAAAATGACATAGCAAAATGGTGTCCCTTATAAAAAATGGAAAAATCAAGATTTGATATTTGAAATTTATACTTTTTTGGAACATTTTCAAAACATAAATGCTTGAATCCGTGTATACAAAATCAGTGTATAAGAAGGGCTGACTATAGTTAATGTGATGTCGGACTGCATTAATTCCGCAGTGCAGATGCAGCCTAAGACTCACCAGCAGATTCCAAACTACCATCTGCTGTCTGCTGGACTGAAGAGTTGGAATCATTTAAATTTTGATTTGGGAGGATTCTTTTAACTCAACACTTTTCAACTTTAGCAATCTGCTTTAATTTTGATATTGTTTGAATAATGTATTTTTCCATTTGTAATTTATGTTGACAAATCACCTTAAAGGCCATAACTGAGACTGAAAGGTGGTATAGAAATGTTCTGGCTAAATAACATTTAATTAATGGAGAAGGAGGAAGAGGAGATATACAATACAATCAGAATTAAATCTGGAAGTTTTTCCAAAGGAAAAAGCTGGAGGAGGATTTAGATCAGAGTGACAAATTTACTTTTGATTTTACCACAGCTCCTCAGACCAAGGCTTTAATGGGAGCTCTCCCAATGCTTGATTCTATCTTTTCAGGAGTTCAGCACTGGGGCAATTCCTTCTCAGTTTGGAGTAAGTGGAGGTAAACTGGAGATAAAATCAAGGGTGGATTCACTACTCCCATAATATGAGTTTCCTTGGACACTGATGGTTTTGTTAATGGTAGAGATGGAAAAAACTGTCACTTTTGCTTTCTTCTACATTCATTTTTTAACATGTTAACTTTCTTTCACCCCAAGGTTGAAGAAATTAATACACACACACATTTTTCCTTATTCATTAGGCACAGCTATTGCAAGCACAGAGAAGCATATCATACATGGATGTCACCTCAGGTGTTAAATATGAAATACATCTCAGAAAAATAATAGTTAGCAACACTAATTCAGCAATGAGACAAAGGATTCAAGGTCAAACTTTTAGCCATCAAATACTTAAACCCCTGGGTCAGAATGCATGAATCTGTCATGTTTGATTTCTTCCAGATTCAAAAAGTTTTATTTTCAGTTTCTACCCCAAATTTAAAAAAAAAAATGCAAGTTTTGGAATATTATTCTCAAATGTGAACAGAAATAAAATTTTCACCCATTTCTAATCAGTTTTGAAAAGATCAGCTTGCAAAAGGCACAATTCACAGCCTGCAGGTGTAACAAGTTTGGAACAGAAAATAAAATTTGCTTTCCTTCAGAATGTAAGTATGACTTTCTGACATGAATATATTTCCTTCCTTCCTTCCTTCCTTCCTTCCTTCCGTCCGTCCGTCCGTCCGTCAGCAGCCCCATTTGATAAATTACCTACCAGACAGTCTCATTAACCACAAAGCTTTGTCAGTTCTCCCCAAGCAATCAGATTGTTAGTTAGATCCAAAAGAGCAAACGGAAAGCTAAAGAGGAAGCCAAGCACAACCTTATTAATCCTGTGGTATGGATCGACATTTGTCAACTATATTGAAGTTTGTTGCACTGAATGGAGCCCTAGAGACCACTCAATTACTTTATCTCTTAGCAATTAGGAACCTTCTCCCTCAACTGTTAGCACAAGGAGAGAGGGGAAAAATTGGTTATGAGATTAACAGTATAAATCCATGACCTTTTGTACAGGGATTCTGTAGAGAAAGGAGACTACATTGTTTTCTTTAATGTACACTTTATTTAAGAAAATAGATATAAGTTATTTGTTTTAGTAACGAAAAGCTGGGGTCATTCTTTAGCAAAATCCATACACTATTATTGTGCTGCCTTCGATTAAAGGCAAAAGAAGTGTTTCCTCTTTTCTCTAAGGCCACGGCAACCTTGGGTATGTTGGAACTCAGGTGATGGGAGAATGGTGAGTTATTGTTGTTACACTGGAGAGGTTTTTTACCATTTCCTAGAGCCAATCTACCAGCAAGACATTATTTTCTACACATTTTAAAAAATATGTAGGGCATCTATCTTCTGAGGATGCTTTAGCTGGAGATCCTGCATCGACAAGGGGCTTGGGCTCCATGGGTCATGTGGTCCCCCTATGACTCTTAACAATTCACCTTAATTGGGGCTGATTTTGATTTCTCTTCTGTCTCTGATGTTTTGATCCCTTTATCTTCATGAATTTCTTTTTCACTGTGGCTTTCTGAGCAGGGATGTTTGCTCTTCAAGTGAGATGTACAGAAACTGAATTAGACAGATTTGAGATTAGACAAATATAGGAGCTTATCCCATTAACAAATAAGCCATTTTACCTCTTCCAGCTTGAATTCAGGATCTGGGATGGCCCCGGATGTTATCATACCTAAATCACCGCCTATGTAGCCAGGATGCTGCTGCTTGGATGCATCCTGGATCGAAGCCTCACTCAGCCAGCCAATTTTTGAAGTTGGAAGCTCCCTGACTAATGGCTGAGTGAGGGTTTGACCCAGGATCCATCCAGGAGGCAGCATCCCAGCTGGATAGGTGGCGATTTAGGTATGATAACATTCGGGGGCATCCTGGATTCTGAATTCAAGCTGGAAGAGGTAAACCAGCTTATTTGTTAATGGGATAAGTTCTTTAATTTCTTTCTTTTTCATAACCAATGCAACAGGGCCCCCAAAATTTTTCAAGCGTGGACTTTCTAGATCACAGGTGACCTACGGCCAAGAGCTGAGCATTACAATCAAATGGATTTAAAACTGAAGTGCTGCCTAGTTCAGATGTATACATCATGACAAGGTATAACTCACTAGAACAGACAATAATGCTGGAAGGCAGCAGAACAAGAGGAAGGCCCTATACAGACTGGTCTGAAAGGCCAGCCTGTGGGTGGAGTCAGGGTGCAGCCTCCTGATGCTAGACACCCAGACTCTGCCTCCAGAGTGTCATTCCAGACAGTGTGTGGCATCATGGCACGCCACCACTGCTGCACCCAGATGATGGAGCACCTAAGGGGCGCCATACAATTGTGTTGTCACAGCTATGGCACCCTTTGGAGGGCACAAAAAAGAGCCACTTTTTGCAGCTCCTTTTTGCGCCCTCCAGAGGCCGGATCGGGGCCGCAGCATGAGGTTGTCACAACCCCGGTCCAGCTAAGAAAGGTGCAGCTGCAGGCCACCCCTTTCGGGCGTTCTGTATAGCCCTGAAATCTGCATGCTAGATGGATAGACTCAATTAGGGAGGTCATGGGTCTGAATTTACAATACCTGAGCAAAGCAGTTGAGGACAGAGATTCTTGGAGATGTCTCATCCACAGGGTTGCCATAAGTTGGGGCCAACTAAAAGGCAGTTAACAGCAACAACATGCTGATGTACTGTGATTGTATATGCAAAGAGGCAATTATTGCAAGAAACCAGTTACAATCACAGGTTGTATGATAACAAAAGAAAGGAGGCTAGATTAGCTTGAGATTACCCAAGGTAATTCCTCTGGGAAGAAACTGGCTGAAAAAACAAGGAGGAGGCGGAATTATGGATAATGGGAGAACCAACATTGTTTTGAGTGTGAATTGAATGAGAAATTAGCCCACAGATAATTTGAAATTATTTGTTGTTTAATTAGTCATTGATAACAGTTGCTGCTTTGTTCTGACAGTGAATGTCTCTGGTGAGGACCTATAGTTACTTAATAAAGGTTTGCTGAATTTTAACTACTAAAGCCTGAATTTCTGAACAAAGAGGCAGTACAGACGAGTGGCTAAACGCCGACCCTGTATGCCCCCGTTCGGTACTCTGAGCAGCTTCTTTGAACAGATATCACAGGCACGCTCTTCCGGCCAGCACTATTTAGGTGCTACACCGCATGTGTGTCATCATGGCATGCCCTATATGGACGGGCGCACGCCAAGGTGGTGTCTGGATGCCAGCAGAAGGGCTTTGAGTGTGTGCACGCTCAGCCCTATTTGAACTGTAGTTTGGGCCCAGGCCAGCATAAAGTGCCAGTCTTAGTTAACTGCCAGTTTTGACATTAGGTTATTGAGGCCTTATGACCCACTCAAAAATATTCAAGCTGTGCTGTGTTGGATATATCTGAGGCCAGATTACAAAGTTGGCTGTACATTCATAGAGACTGTCTGCAATGTGTTTTTCTCTGTCCCTAATACAAGCTGCAACACTTTTATAAGACAAGTTTTGCCATACATTTTGACCTTAACTAGGTCTGTCACTTCCACAATAGTCATAATGACCTCCTATGCCAAGTGACCTTCACTACACAGGCAACAGGGATTCTTTTGGTAAAAAGTGCACTGGGAGCATAACTAACAGGTTGCTTGCTCTTCAACTTTTAAAAGAAAACTCTTTTGATGCACTACTGGGTTTCTTTGCTAAGACAGTATTTTGTCTAGGCCTTGACATTTTTGATAGGTGCTATGCTTCAGGCAATAGTGCCTTTCAAGGCTGGTTTTCTTTAGCACAGCAAGAGATTCACCACATATACGAAAGAGAGAATTTCCCTTAAGTTCCACAAAGAAGAAATCAGTTGTTCAAATCTGCTGGAAAACATGGTGTACTTCCCCTATTCTCCTTTTCCTTGCAAGAAATACTGTGATGCAGATAAATCAAAATTTTAAACAATCACTGACATCTTCCCTTTATTTGCAACATTGTATAACATCTCACAATCCACTTTATAAACCTCTTATAGTTTAATATGCTATAATATTAAATATTGATGATGTTCTTGCTAATAATATTATTATCATCATATTGGTTTCTGCATTAGCCCCACACTGTTTGACTCTCTCAAAAATATTATATTAACCTCAATGTATTAATAAGTATAATAATAACTAAATGTATTTAAATTTAAATAATATTTAAATAAATTACATTAGTATAAAAACTATTCATATTATAACCAAGTCGTAATTGCTACCAATCTTCTCATAATACTTTACCAGTATTTCTAGAATGCTTCTTTTTTATTAACTAAAGATCAATTTACCTCAAAAAAATTTCTTTAAAAAAATCCTCTTAATTTGATTTTATTTTTTAAAAAAATTAAGGTACTCATAAGACTGAAAGTCTCTGCTGGCTACTTGGAACAGCAGCAGTAATTCATATCATATGTTATGCAGGTTCTATCTTTAAGGGGCATAGAGTACAGGAGGACTTCAGCAAAAAGCATCTCTGTACACGTTGTTGAAGAAATGAAGTGAGAAAACAGAGCATCTGAGAGAATGAAATTTTGCACAGTTTAAAAGAAAAAATCATTTAAAAAAGCTAATATTGGGGTTTTCTTCATGTCAGGGAACAATTTGTTTCAGACACTGTGGTTTGCCACCCAAATTCTAATGCAGAAACTGCTGATTCAAATCCAGATTGGTTTAGTGAGAGACTGGGAAAGATTGGACAGCCCCTAAAGGGGCTTGGGACCACATGCAGTCTAAAGACCACACAATCTGCATGGGTTTTACTCCATGGAAACCTCCATGAAGAAATTCTCTTTTGATACAGTGCCAGTGCGATGTAGTGATTTGAGTATTCTCTAGAGAATAGGTTTTGATTCCCTGCTTGGCCTTAGAAACCCACTTGGTGACCTTGGCCAAGTCACACACTGTCAACCCAAGAAAAACCCATGATTTCCATAAATTGGAAATAACTTGAAGGCACACAACAACAAATAGGCTCATAGAATTTCTGGGTGGAGCCTACTTGAAGAAGGCAGAAGATCACTTAGGCAGGGTACAGACTGCCCCTTTGGGGCGGCCTCCACCCGCCCCTTTCCTCGATGGATTGGGGCCTCAGCTGCCACAGCGGCAGCTCCAGAGGCCCCGATCTGCCGTTTTTTGGGGCCACGGGGAAGCGACAAAACGCCACTTCCCTGTGGCCTGGAAAGGGGTGTCTTTGGGGCTTCATGCCCCAAGGACATCCCGACAGCAGCGGGGAAAAAGAGAAAGGGGCCTCTTGGCCCCTTTCTCTTTTGTGTGGCTGGCGCAGCTGTATAAAGGCTGTGCCAGCGACACAAACAAAGGAAGGAGCTCCATTTCGGAGCTCCTTCCAGTGCCGCTGAAAGGGTGCCACAGGCAGCCTGCAGTGGTGCCAAGATGTAACGGCTGCACTGTGCCGTTTGGATGCAATGCAGCCGTTATGTCAAAATGATGACGCCCATGTAGATAGGGCACCACCATTTTTACATCCTGGCAATGTACTAGGGTTAGGGAGCATCTAAAAAGGATGCTCCCGGGCAACTCTATTACATCGCCAGGATGTACTAAAAGGTCCGTCTAGATCGGGCCTTAGTTATCTGTTTGCCGATTTAATTTGTTGCTTGCATTTCATTCACACACAGAGAAAATGATGGCAAAAGCATTAGTTTGGTGCTGACATCCATTATTTTTTGTCCTTGACAGATCAGTTTGGGTGCCATGGATTGAAAATGTCAATAGATATCACTATTCAAGCTGGACACAACCGACAGCCATGCAGGAATGCAACTCATTGCTTAGGCAGCATCTATCTTCTTTAGGCTTTCAAATCAGGAATTTACATTTTGCATTGTGGCTTTTGTCTTGATCAAGACCCCCCCCCCCAAGAAACTAAGCAGTGTTTTCCCTCTGAACAAATTCAAATGTACAAACCCAATCCTGATATAAAATTTTTACTTTGTTTCTTTTATGCTTAAAGATCTTTGTCGTTTCCATCTCAAGGAAAGCTTCTGTAACTAAATCCTGTCTAGATGTTGTGATGCTTACACAATGAATCTGTGTGTGTGCCTTTCAAGTAACTTATTGTAACACCACGATTTTCAAAGGATTTTCTTGGATCAGGAATACTCAGAGGTGTTTTTGCCAGTTGAGTTTTCTTAAATATAGCCTATAGCACCTGGTATTCACCTTCCATCCAAGTACTACCCAGGGCTGACCATGCTTAGATTCCTAGATCAGGCAGGGTCTGGAACCTTTACAGGATTTAGGTCCTACTCATAGAATAAATGCTGATAAATCATAACATATTATGTTGGCCTGAGCAATTGGAAGCTGCAGGCTAACATCTGGAGAGCAATTCATTTCCCATACCTGGAGGAAGGACATTTTTAGTGCTACCTTATTATAGTAGCAAATGGAAGAAAGGGGGTACATCATCATGTGTACATTGCTGAAGAGGGAGTCTAAAATGCAGCAGCATCCTTGAGATGTGGGGATAAAACCAGCAACTACAGTATACCTTTTGAACCAATGGAAACCTTGCTAACCCAATAAGTCTATTCTAGTTGGGGCCCATTGTTGGATTTAGCCCAGTGCATCTTAATGCTTTGTAGATTGCAGTTGTTTAGTTTGAGTGGAGGTGGGGATGGGTGGGCTTCATCATGAAGCAGGGTTAGTGCTGCACTTATGCACAAGCTTAGTAAACTGCACTTTTTGGGTACCAGTTATGAGTTTGGCACTATAATCAAACACAGACATATACACATACAGGGGGAAAGACACCTAAGATAGAATAATGCATATTTTAATAATATTTCTAGTCATTGAGCCCTTTCACACTACATAATTAATCACTATATTCCACTTCAGCTGCCATGACAACATCTTATAGAATCCTGTACTGGTAGTTTAAACAGGGCTATTTAGAATTCTCAAGCTGGCACTATGTTGCACAGTTGGAAAGTAGACTTGTGCATTCATAACTGTTCAGTATTTATGTTTACAAACATGGCACTATTGCCCCAATAGCAAATACATCTCCCATAAAACCTGCCTTAGTGTAGGAGCCACACCAAGTCATAGAATCATAAAGATGGAAGAGACTGCAAGGGCCATCCAGTCTTATCCCTGTCATGCAGGAAGACATGATCAAAGCACTCCTGACAGATGGCCATCCAGCCTCTGTTTAAAAAAAAAGAAGGAGACTCCACCACACTCTGAAGCAGCATGTTACACTGATGAAGTGATAGAAGTCTGTTCTGTTGTCAATAAGGATGCAGCAGTTTCCAGGCCCCCACTGCATAAATCTGCAGTATAACAATCAGAAACAGAAGTCCAGTTGCAACTCCTCATCACAATACAGATCACTGGCAGGAGGCAGCTGTAAACGTCAACCTATTGCACTGCAGTCACCAGCAGAACAGACCTCCACTTCTTGGTGCAGCTACTGGCTATTAAGGTAGGTTTGGGGAGCTGTGTCAGAAGACATATGTATGTGATGTGATCTTGGCCTTCATCTTGAGAATGCTAGTGTCTCTTCAAACTTAAAATCCCCAAGATTCCGTTGGCTATTGTCATGGCAGTTAAAGTGGAATATAGCACTATAATTGTGTAGTGTGAAAAAGTCACACTAGTGTGCAGTAAAAAGGCCTCCTTAGGTGTTTTAGGAGTTTAGCACACAGCTAAATAATCTGGTTTACCTTGCCCGATTTGAATCCTCTTCCAGGATACAGCCAGATATTAACTTATGCATCTTGCCACTGATGCCTCCTCCCACCTAACACCCCCCCCCCCCCAAATCCTGGCTACCATCTGAGCTCAGCCAGCAGATTTGCAAAGCTGGGAAGCTCTTGACTTGGCAAATTGGCTGGCTGAGGATATGTGGGAGCCAGGTTTTAGGTGGGTTTTAGGCAGGAGGTGGCATCAGCAGCAAAATGCATATGATAATATCTGTCTGTATCCTGGAAGAGGATTCATACCAGGAAAGGTAAACCAGATTATTTAGCTGTGTGCTAAACTCCTTAAACTTGAGACAGTTTAGGCCCTTCATCTGTCTCAAGCCAAACCTAAGTGAATTGAAGCAACCTATTTTGGGTGGCACTGAAAGTGCACAAATACATAAAGACAAGAAGTGGTATAGGAACAGCAAAGAAATTTATGCCCTGAAGGGCAGGGGCATTCCAGGTCCTGTTGAGCAATGGCCTGGGCACCTTACTGTGCCAGATTGCACTCGTTTCCCATGCAAGTAAAGGAATGCTCAAGATTTTACAACAAAAGTTTTTGCCATATATGTAGAGAGAAACTGCGGATTTCAAAGGTGGGTTTAGAAAAGGAAAAGGTACTAAGCAGAATATTGCAAACATATGTTGGGCAATGAAAAGCTACAAAGAATTAAAGAAGAATATCAGCATGTGCTTTATAAATTATAGCAAAGCCTTTGAATGTAGATCATGACAAATTATGGTTTGTTTTAAATGCCACAACATCTGATTTTCCTGATGTGCAATCTACTCTGGACAAGAGGCCACTCTCAGGACAAAATTTGGAGAAACAGAGTGGTTTCTCATTGGCAACAGGATCAGGAAAAGCTGCTTTTTTAAATGAAAAACAAGATTAGATTCAGAGGAAGGAGTCATCAATATTGGAGGAAGGACATGCAGATGATACCATACTCCTTGCAGAAAATAGGAAATACTTTGAATAACTACTGATGAAAGTTAAGAAAGAATGTAAAAAGGAGAATTGCAGTTGAATATTAACTAGACAAAAATAATGACCACAGATGAGTTATGTTAACTTTAAAGTGGATAACAAAGATATTGAAATGGTGAAACGTTTCCTATATCTGAACTCAATCATTAATCAACATGGAGAATATACTCAAGAAATCAGAAGATGACTTAGACTTGGAAAGGTAGCCATGAAAAATCTAGTTCAGAATCTAAGGTGTAAAGATATATGATTAGATGCTCAAGTCAGAATATGCCATATAATGCTATATAATTTCTGATTTCTGCATATACAGTCGGCCCTTCTTATACACGGATTTTTTATACATGGATTTAAGCATACACGGTTTGAAAATGTTACAAAAAGTATAAATTTACCTTGATTTTCCATTTTTATAAGGGACACCATTTTGCTATGTCATTATATGTAATGGGACTTGAGCATACACGGATTTTGTTATACACGGGAGCTCTTGGAACCAAACCCCAGCGTATAACAAGGATCCACTGTAGTCATGAAAGCTGGACAGCAAAGAATGCTGATAGGAATAAAATAAACTAATTTGAAAAGCTGTGCAGGAGAAGAGTTTTACGGATACCATGGACTGCCAGAAAGACAAATTAATGGATCTTACAGAAAATCAAATGAACACGATTAAACTGGTTCTGTCATACTTTGGATATGTCATGAGTAAAAAGATTGTATGTACAGCACTGTGTAAATTTACAGCGCTTTATAAATAAAGGTTAATAATAATAATAATAATAATAATAATAATAATAATAGTGGACAGCAGTAGAAAAAGAAAGAGGCTTCATTACTGGTGGATTGATTCAATAAAGGATGACATGGTCTTAAGTTTGGAAAACCTGAAAAGACCAGCTGATGGCTGGGGTTCTTGGAGGTCTCTGATTCATAGAGTCACCATGAGTCAAAGCTGATTTGGTGGCCAAAGACAACATGATCACTAGATTTTTCAGGTTGGCAACATCCCATTTCCTGAGATTAGAGGTCCAAAACCTGAGATCAGGAGTAGTGGTTTAGGGCCCATGTCATGTCACAGAGATGGTTCATTATCACAAGGACAGGTTTTTGTGAGGTAACAGAAGTCAGGTAAGTAAAAGCTGAAATGGAGGTAGCAACTTCTTTGGAAAGAAGCATAAAGAAAATTAAGTTAAATGAGCCCAGAAGCTGTAAAAACCTGACTCAACAGGCTGTGTGACAACCCTAAATTGTGGTAACGGAATGTCTTGCACTGCAGCACTTGCTACCATTTCTATTATATCCCACACAGCCAAAATCCCATATATTATTACTTACAGGACACACAACACTTCATAGCAAACAACACAAAGTCCTGTGATGATGATGCAGCTTGTGGAAGATTGATTGCCAACTCACAAGGAGACCCTCCTCTAGGCCCTAAGCCACTACTGCCAGTGCTTGTAGAAAATGCACTAAAATTAATTGTCCTCCAATTCCACTCATAGGCGTTTATCAAAGGAGTTTTTTTCCAGCTCAGAACCAGGGTGAGTGCGAATTGAGCGATGCGGATTCACATCATAATTCATGTATTTTCACACCTGGTTGCTTTCAATGGGAGCCCCTCCCATGGGGCTTCTGCAGGACTTCCGAACTGAATCCTTACTGGCTCCTCATTTTGGAGAGTTTGCTAAATAAGTGAGTTGACAGGATTCGCATTGATTGGTCTGGTATGGAATGCCAGTTTGCTTGTACTCTGGAACAGCACCGCAAAACCCCTGGGTTGCAAATTTCCCATGATGCCGTGCTGCAATTTTGCCCCATTTGCTTCCGGTGCTCCCCCCTGAATGAATGCCTTCACATTTTAACATGGACAGGAGACATGCTGGCGAGGAGGGGGGAGATCAGGGGGAGAGAGAAAGGGAAAAGAGGTGGCAAAGAGAGAGAGTGGGTTAGTAAAGTTTCTAAAGGACTCTTTGGGGGTGGGGGGCAGGGTGTCTTCCAAAGTGGGGCCAAGGTGGAGGCATGATTTACTTCCAAGTAGAACTGCAGTTTCTACACTGATTATTTTGTAGTGAAAGAAATTTATTATTATTATTATTATTAATAATAAAAAATTTCTTTCACTGCAAAATAATAATAATAACAACAATAATTTTGTCGGTGGGTGATACATTCAGATGAAGCAGAGGGCATTTAGAGATAGGTGACATTTCCTACCCGTGAGGCTAGGGATGGAGATCCAGATGACAAAAAAACAGGAGGCTGGAGGCAGAGATGGCACTCCCAGAATTCCATAGCCTTGAGCCAAGGACCTCACAACAAACTCCAACTCCCTTAGTAATAATAATAATAATAATAATAATAATAATAATAATAATAATAATTTATTAGTTTGCTGAGACACCAGAGCTCTCTGGCAGAGAAGGCTCAATGTCTCAGGACACTGCAGTTCCCAGAATTCCATAGCACTGAGCCAGGACAGTTAAAGTGAAGTCAAACTGAATTATTTCCTAATGCGGATGCAGAGGAAAGGGATTTCAATCCAGATGACAGATGTGAAGGAAATGAAACAGGAGGCTGGAGGGAGAGATGGAACTCCCAGAATTCCATAGCCTCAAGCCAAGGACCCCACAACAAACTCCAACTCCCATAATAATAATAATGATAATGATCATAATTTATTTTTAAAATAATAATAATTTATTATTTTAAAATAATAATAATAATATTAATAATAATTACTTTTAAAATAATATTAATAATAACAATAATAATTTATTAGTTTGCTGAGGCACCAGAGCTCTCTGGCAGAGAAGGCTCAATGTCTCAGGACACTGAAGTTCCCAGAATTCCATAGCACTGAGCCAGGACAGTTAAACTGGAGTTAAACCAGATTATCTCCCCAGTGTGGATGCAACGTAAGAGAAGGCAACTGCTACAAAGGGAAGGAGAGATGTAGATGGAATAGATGAGGAGAATGACAAGAGGATAGATGTCGATGTGGCTGAAATGGATGGGGGCTCTGACACAGAGGACCCCTTTGAATTTGACTGCCAGGGATGGGAAAATAGAAAGGAGGAAGAAAGGAAAAGCTGTCATTCCCGTGAAAGTGGAGCCAGGCTCCCTTCTTCACCCTGGAAGTGAAATGGTTCAGGATGCATCCAGAGCCCCGCTGAGCATGCGCAAGGGTCCCAATTCGAATCGTTGAATCCCCATGGTATGCACCGGTGTGGTAATACAATGTGCACTCACTCCACTTTGCTTGAATCCACATCACGTGACTTGCCTTTGATTCGATTCCCCCTCGATTCGAAAGGCCAACGGAAGGGCAACCAGGTGTGATAAAACAGTCACGTTATAATATCAATTCGCATCGTTCGACCCGCACTCATCCCTGATCTTAGCTCCAATAACCTCCGTGTGATAACTGCCATAATGAATTTGATTCCTATCTGGAGATCATGGGCACTTTCACATTACACAGCTATATAACTATCCAAAATGGACAGGGACAATTCCAATCAAGCCTATATTGTCCTAATGATCCCTCTTTCTTTCTCCTTCTTCCTTGCTTCTTCTTTCTCCGCCTCCCACTTTTCCACTTTGTCCTCATCTTGCTTCAACTGGGTTCAGAGGAAGTTTTCACTTAACTCAGCAGGGAGAGAGGAAAAGAACAAGTGGAATTTTGCTCTGACCAATAGACTCAGGGAAAAGCAAACTATTGCACCTTCTGCTAGTTTATGTACCTTATCACATGAGGACTTACCACTGCCAAAATGTTTCCCAAACGTTGCAGAAGCACCAGAGGTGGGATCATCCATCCTGCTTCTCTAGCGTAATTGAGGTTCCCGCTTTCCTTCCGTTGTGGAAGCATTCGCGGAAAAGCCCGCAGAGGCCATTTTTGAATAACGGAAGATCCCGTTATTCAAAAATAGCTTCTCTGAGGCTTCCCCACGAAAGCTTTAGTGGTGGAAGGAAAGCGGGAAGCCTCAATTATGCTAGAGAAACACAACGTATGTTCCCACCTCCGGCGCTTCTGCAACATTTGGGAAACATTTTGTCAGCAGTAAGTGCCTCGTGTGATAAGGTCCTATGTGTTTTCCCTTATTAACAGTTTTTGCCAACACTGATGTTGCTTGGTCATCTGTCCCACTTTTCATCTGTAAAATGTCGGAGGGTATGCTATGATTCCACTTTAACTTCCATGGTGCCATTTTATGCAAACCTGCGATTTTCAGATTTGGGAGGGCTACTTAGACTTCTTGGACAGAGAGATCTAGTCCCTCTCCGGACTATAAGCCAGAGAATACCATAGGATGCAGCCATGGTAGTTCAAGTGGATTCATAGTGCTATAATTATGCAGTGTGAAATGGTCCCAGAAGAACTATAGCAATTGCATGAAACCTCAGCCAGCATCCTGAAAGAGGCATGCCTCCTCAGCACTTCATTGAAATAACAAAATGGCCAGTTATAGCTACTAGCTCTTACTTACTGATCTAATTTATGATCCTTAACCTGTAGCTTTCACTGGATAGCAAAAATATTCTAAATGTAGTAGAATAATCCATACTGAAAAATAATATTATGGAAAGCCTAACAGCTATCCCTTTGGATGAATCTACAAGATTCACTTTAAGCAATTTTAGATATCAGAGCACTTTACACGCTACACTGGTCCCTGAAATAGAATTCTCCTAAAACACAGCTTTAAGCGGAAAGCATTTCAAGTGTCTTGAATTATGTTAACCACCACTCATCTAAATTATTATATTAACTGGAAAGTGGGGGGGGGCATACAATTTAGCAGGGGAGAAAATGCAACAAATCTAAAAGGAGAAATGGGTGTTTTGCTGAGAAAAGAAACTAGAAATTTAGTAGCACTAAACACATGGCTGAAATTAAAGACTCCCCTCCCCAACTACTGGGACTTTAGAATCAATTTGTCTTTTCTGAATGCTGATACACAGAGGCAATCTTTTTTAAAAATGTGCTTTCACATCAGGTGCACCTTGATAGGAACTTTACCCAGGAGGATGAGTTAAAATTGCTATACTGTACAACTGTTGTTTTTTTTAATCTTGTCTACACAGAAATAGCTACTAGTCAAGATCCAGAACCACAGACATTCTCCTACATCCACATGGTAGGATAGCAATAAGCTGCTCAACTTTGTGTCAGTAGAAGAAGCAGATCTATGTGCACTTTAAAATGCATGCATGCACTGAAGGGAATCAGGCTAAACCACATAGATGGTCTGTGTATAGTAAAGATGGATGAATCTCTTGGGCTTGATTTACTTCCTCTTCCTCTTCTTCCTCCTCATTGTTGGTCTTCCCATCCATATAATACCTAGGAGACTGTTTTTGAATACCAAATGTTCAAAAGTTTCCTCATTATGGAATTGCCTAGCAAAGGAAGTTAGGCTAGTTCCATCTATTTTGAGCTTCTGGCAGGCAGCTAAAACAGTGCCATTCCACATGGTCTTAAATATTTGAAGTCACTCTATTTTAATTGTTTCAAAACTGTATTATAGCTTTGTTTTTTTACACTGTTTTAAAAAGTTTATAAAGAGTATTTTAAATGTTTTAAAATTGACTGAGAATGTCTGCTGTGTGTGTGTGAATGTTCATTCAACAACAGGCACACACACAACTCTAGTTCTGCTAGGTTTTTATTTTTTTGTACCCACTCCCATCTGACAGCTTGGGAGCAATACAGAAACATGGTTTTCATTTTCTTTTTTCCCTTTTTTTCTTTATCCCATTAGAGTGCTCCTCCACTATTGCAGTGCTTCAAATACCTTATGATTTTTATTTCTTTTTTAAATTGCAGTCCAAAAATATTTTTCTAAAAAGGCTATTTATTTTTAATGGAGTATTCTACTCCTCAGCTCAGCAGCGTGAGTTTCAAACATGAGATGCTATCAGTAACATGTACAGCCTAGATCAGGGGTAGGCAACTGGAGTGGGTACACGGGGCAATTTTCTGCCCTGGGAATCTCTGGGGGCAACATGAATTATTTCAGTAAAATAAATTAGAAGGGGGAAAAACCCAGTAGTGGCTGGAAGTCCACTTGTGGTATTTAAATGGTATTGAAAACTGTGACTGTATAGTATGAAAGGGCCCTTATAAAAAGGGACACCTAGAGAAACAGGATAACACAAACCAAGAATCTGACTGTTGCTTAGAAAACACATAGATCTGGTCTAGGGGCTTTTTATAGGAATGCTACACCTTGTTGGGGGCAATTGGCTTACACACTGTAAACTGTTTAGAGAGCTCTTAAGTGTACTGATAAATGGTATACAAATGTACTTGCTACTGCTGTTGGTTGGCTTTTATACATAGAATGTAGGGAGTAACTGTAATTTCTTTCTCTCAGTTTGAGGGATACCTGTAACCAAGCTATAACAATAGGAACTAAAAGACTGTTAGATGTGAGGCCTAGGATGACATTTCTTTTCCTTCACCATCTATTATTTAACATCAGATGTACCATGAAAGACACCAGTTCAGTGTCTTAAGTTTGAGCCATATCTGATCCTGAGAACAATGCAAACATGTTTGCTTCTCTGTGGGCCTTGTCACCAGAAAATAGATTTTAAGTCTGCTACCCATCTGCTGACTGATCTATGCTCATGAATCCTTTGACCAATCCAGTCAAAGAGGCATAATTTTTGAGACATGGATGCTCAATTCCTTTGAGAAAAACTGAGAATTATGAGTATGTATAAAATTACCTTTGCAGGTAGTGGTGGAACATTCAAGAAAGTAAATAAGTAGAATGATATACTGTCACAGGCTTCCGTCTCTATGCCTTTTTGAGGAAAGGGGGAAAGTCTGCCTTATTTACTGAAAGCCCTTTTTTTCCTTGGCTATAAAAAGGCTGGTAAGGAAAATGTTTTTTGATTACTATAAAGCATGGTGGCTGATATCTCAACTGTAATGGAAGGTATATGTGTCATATAGCAGCAATAAGAATAGCTGATGTGTACATAAACCTCCTCAAAAGTCTTGAAAAGGGTTTGAGCATCCAAACTAAAGCACTGAGTGGGCAATGCTGCTTCATAAAGTCCTTTGTCTTATGCTCTCTCTGTGTGTGTATTGGTTTCTTATTCTATTGATTAAATTGCAGTGATAAAATATAAATCCTCTATACTCAGCAAAGACAGCTTTACTACCCTATTGTGCTGATTATTACAGAAAGTATAAATTGGGTCGTAATTCTAAAGAGTCATCAAGAATCCATAGGCAACCCAAAGTTATTCCTTCAAAATAGTGTTTATGAAATCTTCAAAAGAAGATCAATATATTAGCATGTGAAGGTATAGAAACATTTGGTCGTTCTGGTCTTCACTCAGTGTTTGTACTTTACTATTTCCACCAAACCTATCAAGGCAAATGGAGACTGTACATTACCTACTTTTGCCTTTTTTCTTTCTGACACATACTAGGGATAAAAGATAAATGCTCAGAGCTCCTCTAAGAGGGTGCTAGCTGGTACTAGACATAAGTAGGGATGAATGGCTTAGTCTGTTTCTGCTCTGTGTCAATTTCATGTGTGCCCATCCATACTCAAAAATGTGAATTTTGTATGTATTTCATCTGAAAATATACACCTTATTTGCACTTTTATCTAAGATACACATTTAATATATACATCTTGGTAGGTTGTTTAAGTTGAGAGTATAAAAATGCATATACAGTTGGCCCTCTGTTTCCCTGGGGATCTGTTCCAGACCCCCTCACATGTGAACATGGAGACTCGCACTTATTCAAGCCCCATAGGCTTGAATGGGGTGTGCCACTGCACACTGCTCGCTCAGGACATGGGGGTACACCCCATTGAGGATAACGGAGGTCACCCTTCTGTGTATAATAAAGAATGAGGATCTCACGTCCATGAGAACGGAGGGGCAACTGTATACGCAATGTGAAAAGCACTGGATAATTGTACAGTATTTTGATCTCTACATTAGTGTTGGAAGTGCAAAACAGGTCATTTAAAATTGGTAGAATCATCAAACATTCCAACCATTAAAAGAATCAGGTGCTGCACCTAAGATTCAAAAGAAAGGTGCATTCAGGATCTACTGGCAGGAGTGAAACTAGAATCTTGGTCTTTCTGCCCCTCTCCCAGCTATTTCTGTAGCATGGACCTTAAATGCTGGATAGGTTTTTTTCACTTCTTCATACCTCTGAGAACCAATGTGAAAATACAGAAAACAGCTGAGAAGCTTCTATGCAATTTCTTCCCATACAGATGAGATGGTGTACAAACTATAGTAAGGGCAGGGGCATTCAGAAAGAACCATAGAAGACCCAAGTTATTTTAGAAAGCGATTGGCTAAAGTTACAATTCCAAGGATCCTGTCATAGGCCACAATTATATTATGGTAAAGAGAAACTAGTTTCAAGTTATGTGAAAATTGTCTGAGTTTTGTACCTGTCCTTGGCTAAAATTGTATGTCACAGTGGCAGATTTCTGATAGCATGGAGGGGTTTTCTCTCCCACCCCTACATACTATGTCCCTCTGCACTGTCAAAAGTCTGGTTGAGGTTTTCTGGTAGTTCAAAATAAATTTTGAGTGTCGGATGGGATGAGTGTTGCAGAGGGAAGGCACAATCACTCTCTCCTGTTTCTGGTCAATGCCTTTCCATCCATGGAAGAACACCATTGGATTCTTGCTACTATTCTGCTTGCATGATCCCACCACTCCCACATGAGTCAGTGAATGAAAAATGTGTGAATTGGCACATTTTCTCTCTTAAATCAGTGAGGGTGATGTGTAAATGAGAACATAACAAAACAGAGTCATGAGAAATTAGGATAGTGGTAGTGATTGTCATGCCAGATCAAAATATTCTGTTTCCTGAACTGGAATCCTCATAGCATTTCCTCCACTGAAACTCAGTGAATGAATTGTGCACGCATACAATTCAGTCTCTGAACAAGCATAATGTCTTTCTTTACCTTTCTTTTCTCCTCTCAAAGTACAAAGCTTTGTCTGCTCAGTGTTTGCTTGGATTTGAGTATTTGCTCTTCAGGCACTCTTCTCTTGTACGGCAGGCTAGATGAGATACAAGTCCTGGTTTACTGAGAGGGATTAAACTGGAAGGCCTTTTTGCCCTAGGGGTTTATGGGTCCATGGTATGCTCTGATGTCTGTGAAATAGAATCAACAAAGGAAATCAACCCAAGCAGGGACATATACAGCATCTTCTGTTTGTTCGGATGGGGCAGTAGGACATAACATAGGCTAATACTCTAGTCCTTTACAGGTGTAATCTGCCTCCACTTCTTTCCCCTCCTTTTTATTTACAATCCACTCTCCTCTCTCACAAATGTAGGTTCAAAACACACTGCAGAAATAATCCAGTTTGAGACTGCTTCAACTGCCTTGGATCAGTGTTAGGGAATTCTGGAAACTAATTTTGTGAGACATTTACCCTTCTCTGTCAGAGAGCTCTGGTGCTACAATAAACTACAATGCCCAGGATTCCTGAGCACTGAGCCTTACGGTGCCCCTGCTACGGGTTTTCCTGGCAAGATACACACACACATACACATACACATACACACACACACAAACCAATATGTATATGCATTTTAAATTACAGGGCTATATAAAACTATCTTATACCCATTTTAAATTGTGCTGTTTCCACATTTAATAGAACTTATTAAAAAAATACCATTCTCTAACAACCTCCTGTCATTAAATCATTAGGAAATGTCTTTTGTTATTCAGGATTCAGTTGTCTCAGATAACTGTGCAGACCACCTCTAAGAGGTGGCTCTGGGCTACCCCTGGAAGTGCTGGGTTGGTGTCACAGCAACCACACGCTATGCCCCCAAACCTGTCAGGTCTGCGGCGCAAAAGGAAGCCACAAAAGCGGAGAAGGTGTGTTCCACTGTCAAACAGCTCTTATCATCAGGAAGTTCCTCCTATTGTTAAGGTGGAATCTCTTTTCCTGTAGCTTGCATCCATTGTTTGTGTTCTAGTCTCTGGAGCAGCAGAAAACAAGCTTTCTCCATCCTCAATGTGACACCCCTTCAAATATTTAAACAAGGCTATCATATCACCTCTTAACCATCTCTTTTCCAGGCTAAACATAACGAGCTCCACGGAAAGTGGATGCTTGTGTGCACACGTGGCCTGTCAAAGATGGATTTTATCACATGCCAAAGCATCCTCCAAAAGGCCCCGTTCCGTTCCCCAACACCAAGCTGTCCCGCTTCAGTGGTGAGGTGCGTGAAATGCTCTGGTCAGAAGTCTTCCGACCGTGCAAAATGGTGCCTATCAGCACTGAAGCGGGATGGCTTGGTGCTGGGGGACAGAACGGGGTCTTTTGGAAGACGTTTTGTTGTGTGGTAAAATCCGGTTTTGATAGGTCGCGCACACACACGAGCATCCACTTTCCGTACCTGTAATGGAGACAAAAACGGGTGCGATAAAGTTCTAAGTCTGTCTTCCTAAGGCATGGTTTCCAGGCCCTTCACCATTTTGGTGGCCCTCTTCTTCAGAGAGCTCTGGTGTCACAACAAACTCCAAATCCCAGGTTTCCATAGGATAGCACCATGTCAGTTAAGGTAGTGTCCAACTGCATTAATTCTGCCATGTGGGATCAGCCCTGGTCACAGAACTGCTCATTGGTTGGAAATGTCACCCCCCTCCCTTATACCCTGGATGGAAGCTGAGCCAATTTGAGTGCTGGCTCTTAAGGTGGTCTGGCATGGAGACATTACTTACTTACACAGACTTAACTAAAAAAATGATGTAAGTTATCATCAATAATTTTTAAAATTAATCACCATATCTCAAAAGTAGCTTAAATGTACTTAAAACGTAGTGTGAGGAAAAGCATGAGCTTGAACCATTTGATATACAGCTTTCACAGTTAAGTGAAACTAAAACCCTTTAACTAAAAATATAATTTAAAATGTTAGTTACATGAGAAAATAGATTTATTAAAATTTATTATTTATTTATTTAAAAAGTATACCTCTCCCTATATCAAGAGAGCTCAGGGTGGGCTTACAACAACATCAAAACAAGTAAAAGATGTGAAGTTATCCCTTGTTAACTTCCAAAAAGGAATAAATTTCAAGTAACTAGTTATTCACAACTATTTATTTTTAAGCTCTTCCTTGGTTTTATGAAGATTTAATAGTCCTACTCCCCCCTTAGGAATCATGGGGATAGTAGTTTAATGAATATACTATAAATTCTCACAGCAGTTTATTGCAAATACCTGAGATGGAAGCAAACCAGCATCTTTCAATGTCAGGAGTTCATCTGTGGGCTACTTTGTTAGGTTTCCACAGTTGGAAGAAGTAAGCCATAGCAGTGGTAGGAAGGAAGGGGGTGAGAGAACAGCTAAGATATGGTAAGAGACTAAAGGGCTATTAATGCTTCCATGACAATTCAGTTGTGAACTAAGGCTCTGAAGGCCGTATTGGGGACATACTGTGAACATGCTGATTATTTTTAAAAATATTATGGCAGACTTTAGCCTCAGGGAGTGCTGTCCACCATTTGCAAAGAATAATGGTCCATAATGTAATCTCCAAAGGAGCACAGTTTTACTGTGAATGTCATACAGAGATTGCCTCTAGCCAGCCGTTAGCCAGCTCTGCCTTTGTGCTGGATCCAGAAAGTGACTGCTGCGGGTAAGTAAAGGCCTCCCATCCACTACACTGCTTCCCCTACTGTTGCTGATGGCTAGCCTCCTGCAGCCTTACTTGCTTTAAAGCCACATAACATGCAAGTGGAAAAGTTACATTTTTGGACTACATTTACAGCTTCAGCCACCATATCCAGTTTCACCAACCATCTGAAAGGAGCAGATACTGATTTACAGACTCATTGATACTGCCCTGGTGGCGCAGTGGTTAAATGCCTGTACTGCAGCCATTCACTCAAAACGTGGTTGCGAGTTCAAGACCAACAAAAGGGCCCAAGCTCGACTCAGGCTTGCATCCTTCCGAGGTTGTTAAAATGAGTACCCAGACTGTTGGGGGCAAATTAGCTTACTTGCTAATTAGCTTACTTGCTGTTCACCGCTATGATCTTTGGAATAGCGGTATATAAATAAAACAAATTAATTATTATTAAAGCAATTAAAGATTTAGATAGCTGGTCCATGAATTTAGATGGCTTGTCCTAGAAATGCTACAAAATTATTTAGAAAGGGCAAGATTTTGTATGTGACACATAAAATAGGTTGGACATTTTACATATCTTTTCTCCACATGTTTGGATCTAAAATTTTGGTTCCTAGAAGCAAAAGATGTGAGCTAATCATTTCATGTGTACAGAAAGGCATATGGTAGAGTGAGCAAAGTATGTCCTGATGGCTGCACACAGTTCCCCGGGATCATTTTTATCCCCCATAGTGATCAAAAATTGCCCTGAAATGGGCTCTAAAGAGTGTGGGAGCATTTTGCCACTTTTTGTCTGCCCTGGCCATTTTAGACTCAGAGAATGCCTTTTGTGCAAACAGGAAGTGAATGGGAAATGATTTCCATGTAACTTTTTTTTGTGTAAAAAATGGCATCTTGGGCCTACTAAGACCCAGGGGGCCCAACATGATGAAATGTTCCCATGTCAAGAGAGGGTGTTTGGAGCATTTGGAGCAATTTTTGTGGAGGTTGTGATCCCTCCTTAAAGATCTCCTCAAGCCTCTGGGAGTTGCCTACCCCAGCATAGCTATTCCTATTTTAAATAATAATAATAAATTAATAATAAAAAAATAGTTATATCCCGCCCCTTTGAGGTCAGCCGGGGTGGCTAACAGTCATAAAATACAATACATTATACATCAAAATCTACTTCCCTCCCCCCTTAAAAAGTTAATAAATAATAATAATAATATAATAAAATTTATTTGTATCCCGCCCCTCTGAGAACAATCGGGGCAGCTAAATTAATTATAAATCAATTATAATTAAAACCAACAAAACAACATCAACACATACACATTATTACAAAACAAAACAAAACAGTAAACTGCGGTAGCATTCTACTTAAATTTTCAGGGAGGACCTCGGGGACTCTCATGAGAAGAGGGTTCCTGAGGCCGGGATTATCTATCCAGGAAAGGCCTGCCGGAAGAGATCCGTCTTGACAGCCTTTTTAAAGCTGTCTAAAGATGTCAAGTGACGGATCTCATCCGGCAGGTCGTTCCATAATCTGGGGGCGACAATAGAAAAGGTCCTCTGGGAGGTAGCCGAAAGCCTAGATCTTTGAGGCTTCAGCAAATTCCTCCCAGAGGACCAGAGTGTGCGGGGAGGATTATATGGGAGGAGGTGGTCCCTGAGATAGTTTGGACCCAAGCCATTTAGGGCTTTAAAGGTGATAACCAACACCTTGTACTGGGCCCGGAAACTAATAGGCAACCAGTGGAGGGACTTTAATACCGGAGTAATATGGTCCCTCCTCGATGTTCCTGACACTACTCTGGCTGCCATGTTCTGCACGAATTGGAGGTAAGACATAGTATATGTTGGCAGCAGGTGGACTAGTTCATTTGAGAAGATCAGAACAGAACAAGACACCTACTAGACAAGACCAAAGATGCATCTAGGTCAGTATCCTGGTATTTTAGCTGCACACAAGGTTCAGAAGTTCATATGCCATTGTCAGTCAGGGGCCAAGAGTCAGTAACCATCATCAGGAGCAAGAGATATCTGATGTCAACCAATCCAAGGTCAAGGAAGCTGTAAATCAAAGCCAGGATTCCAGGATGTAGCGGTGTTGTTAAAGAGTCTAGGAGTCCAAAATCCATCAGAAACACTTTCCTACATGGAACACTGAAAGAGGAAGGCTGAAATTGTTCTCAACAAGGTAGGTGGCACTCATAACTGTGTTTTTAGACAGCATGTTCAGTCAACATCCAGATCCCAGGCAGTATTTAAAAGGGGGTGGGAGGAATTCCTCCTGATATATTGATTTCAGACGCTCACTTCCTCTGCAGGGAATGTTCTGGGCCAGATATCTTTCTCAATGGATCTTATAACACAGGAGGCAAAGGGCCCAAATCCTATGGATAAGTTGGCTTTAGCTCCCAGAAATAAGCTCCCAGAAATATCTTGCAAAAGTAGGATTGTGCTCAGACACATTGGGCTAATTGAGCATTATCACAACATTAACCCATGCAGAAAGTGGGTAAAATCACACCATTTTTTTTTTACTTTTGGGATTTTCTGCACAGGTTAATTTTGTGTTAATGGTCAATTAGCCCAAAAAACAATCCTGAATGAAACCCCATTTATCTAAGGGATTTGGACACTTCCCTCCCATTGATAAGGTCCTATGAACTGGGGTTGGGGCTTTTTGCCACAAGATTTTTCATTCTTAAGTGAGAACAAAAGGATGAACTTTTTGTTTTATTTTCAATCAATTTTGTACAAAGTTTGAGAGGAAGTTGCAAAACCATTGCAGTTATTGGGGGCAGGGTACATTGTTCAAAGGTAATTTTTACATTATAAGTTCATGAAGTTTTCACCAAAAATTAAAAGCTAAGTATGCAAAACTATTCATAATCTAGTTTACGGGGATCAGAAATCTTTCTTTATTTTTCCATCTTGCATGTGAGAATGGCATAAGTGGCAATTTATATCCCTTTCATAGCATTTAGGTGAGATTTGAACAGGGCTGTCCCTATCATCAGGCAAAGTAAAATAGTCACCTTAGCAGAAAATTCAACTGATAGTGAAGCATGCCATATGTGCCATACATTTCCTTCCTTAGTCTCTTGCCTACAAATCACTGAGGCTGCATCTAGTCATGTCATGTCTGACTGGAGGAGGTGATGCTCATCTCTGTTACTAAGTCTAGAGAGCCAACGTTGTCAAAGACGACTCCATGGTGGCTAGCATGACTGCACAGAACACTGTTACCTTCCCATCAAAGTGGTACCTTTCATCTACTTGCATTTTATGGTTGGGAGAAGCTGGGATTAGTGATGGGGGCTCATTTCATCACACAGCACTGGGATCTCGAATTGCTGACCTGACAAACTTGTAGTCAATCAGAGTCAGCATCTTAACTGCTAAGCCACCATGTCCCCAACATATATCTGGAGGTTTGCAGGAGGAAGCTTCCTTTGTGTCCCACCAATGGAAGGAATACAGTGTAGGAT
This sequence comes from Sceloporus undulatus, assembly GCF_019175285.1. Lineage (NCBI taxonomy): Eukaryota > Metazoa > Chordata > Lepidosauria > Squamata > Phrynosomatidae > Sceloporus > Sceloporus undulatus. The sequence goes on along the minus strand of NC_056525.1, from coordinate 40,200,892 downwards.
GACAATGGAGAGGGCCTTCTCAGTTGTGCACCATGGTTGTGAAATATCTTTCCATTAGATGCACAATTTGTGTCAACATTGTAATTCTTTGCTTTTGTTGGGTGCCTTCAAGTCATTTCTGACTAATGATGAAACCTAAAACGAATCTGTCACAGGTTTTTTTTGGTAAGATTTGTTCAGTGAAGGTTTGCCATTGCTTTTCCCTGAGGCTGAGAGTATGGGACTTGCCCAAGGTCACCCAGTGGATTTCATGGCTGAGCAGGAATTGAACCCTGGTCTCCAGTGTCATTGTCAAACATTCAAATCACCACGCCAGGCTTCTGGCGTGAAGTAAAGACATGGCTTTTCATTAATTTGATTGATTTTATCCAAATTTGCACATGTATGTGGTTTAAGCAATTTTAATTGATTTTAATTGTCTTGGTTTAACTTGTCAAATGTTTTAATATGCTTCTAATATTTTAAAGTTATTTCTGTGTTATATTGTTTACATTATTGTATATCTTGTAATTTTTTTGGTAATTTTGCAAATGTTGATCTTATTGAATGCTGCCTGAAATCATATGATACAGGGTGAGATGCAAATATTTAATAAATAAATAGGTGTGTTGGAGGACACTATCCCAGAATCAGTGCTGTGTTTTCATATGTGTAAATTGAAATGCAAGCACCTGTAAGTTCAAATTCTTAGCTGCATTTGATATTGTTTGAAACCACAATGTTGCTGCAGTTATCCATCTTTGGTACTCTGTGAGCAAGTAACAAGTGGCTTTTGCTTTTTTGTTGCTTTTACCATCCCATACTTTTTAAATGAGAATTTAAAACTTTTGTGACATCTCACAAATCAAATTAAAGCAAAAATGGGGGGAATAATGGGAACAGAAAAGCCTTCAGAAGAAGTAATGTGAACAGATAGAGAAGCTAAATGCAGCTCCTTTCTGCTCTTTCTCTCATACTTTATTCAGACCTTGGTGTATATCGAAGCCAGAGGCTATTAGCCTGGCTGTGATGAGGGTTGGCCACCTTAGGCAGCAGATTATGGGTGGTGTTTGAGGGCAGAAAATTGTTTGTTATTTATTTTGTTATGGTTGTGTTTTTATTAGTGAGATTGGGAAGAAGTTCGCATGGGCTTGTCTGCCTTGGGTGCCAAAACAATTTTTGATACTGTGTACCTGACTTCAGCAGGAGAGAGATGCCATTTATTGCTCTGCTTCAGGCAACAGCATGTCTTTTAAAACTTTAACTACAATATAAAGGCAACAAGCATAGATTACTTTTCAGCTGCTATTAGGGTTTGAGCTGCCAAAAACAAAAACAAAGGATGGTTCCACTCACAAACTAAGGGACTGCTCTCCCATGGTCCAAAATGGACAGAAAAATGTATGTTTGTTAAGAACAGGACTCTCATTAAAGAACACTGGTTCTGCTAAGTTCATTCCCTCCTTTTCCACGAGGTAGTGATACATTTTAGCACTGCTTTGTTTATAGAACAGACCCAGAATGTTCATTAAGAATTTTATACCATAACATAAATCAAGGCTACAAAGGAAAGGACAATTTTATAATTGATATACTGCCGAAATTTACTACTGAGACAAATAAAATTATTCAGTCCAGATATTCATCTAGGAAATTTTATGTTATTACTATCATAAGTACCAAGCTTTGCACAGCTTGGAAATCCTTTAGAATGAATTCCATCCACTGTATTCTTGTCCTCACATTCAGCTAAGTGCTCATCCTCTTTCCTCACCAGCTCTACCCTAATGTTTCTTGTTTGATAAGGCTCTGCTCTGGAAATATAGTTGCTCTGAATACAGCTATTCTTTTTCCATTAACTTTCTGTCTTGCAAGCTTGTACCCTGGAGTCTCAGCTGTACCAAGATTTTAGATGCACGGTATGCAGCCTTTACCACTCCTTCTGTTACTTGTCTCACATCATCCTACTCTGCAAGGTCCATTGTTTTTGCTGCAACCTTTAATAAAATAAAGCAGGCATCAACCAGAAGAACAAACAAGATAACAAATATCAAAATGTGTATAAATTTACACAATTTTTGAACACATGTCTTGGCCCACCATGCCTTTTGATGTCTTCCTCAAGGGCTATAGTGTGAACAAAAGGTATGTTTCTAAAAAAATCAATACTATATTCTAATATAAGTAATAAAACCAGGAATTAAATACACATTATCTTGTGGGCAAGCATTATCAAATCATGAGTAATTAGACATCCTTTTTGTTCTATTTGCAGTTTTTGCCAGCCAGCTGGGTTCTTATACAATGGTTTCTTTTAAACAGGAGCCATTGTTCTAAATAATAGCTCTGTGGTAACTGAGAAGTATACTGCATATAAAATAATACTACAATCTCCAGACACATTTAAATAGATCAGAATTAGTTAATGCAATTTCAAAAATCAAATATCTCTGAGGGGCACACACAACGTTCACTTAGTAGGCATGCCAATTTTCAGAAGTATATGTTCTATGATCTCAGAGCTATGGATGGGTCTTTCTTCTCTCACTCTTTTACACACACACACACACACACACACACACACACACACACACACATACACCCCTTTTATTTTTAGTACAAATGGAAATAAAAGTACAGAGTCATTATATAGGTCTTTTTATATACAGCAGAGTAGTACTTCATGATCCTTAAACTCATAGGTGTACTATCTTGCCTACAAAAATTTACAAATTAATTTCCCATAGCCAAGACAGTAAAAGGGGAAGAGTGACAAGTGACAAACTGGTATTTGCAGAAACTAAACACGCAGGTACACACAAAGAGATGCCACTAATTAAAATTTGAAAATAACAAATGTGCTGTATCTTGAAGACTTTAAAAAAGGAACAGATATATAAATATTCTTGAAGCTTCACCAAGAGTGTTATTTTCCCCTTCAGCACATTGTCATAGCTGCTCCTCTCAAAATTATCTAAAATTATCTCACATGCAGACATATGTGTTTTGTTGTTGTTTGTTGTTGTCGTTCAGATTTTCACCATCCCAAAACCAGCTTGAGATACCTTGCTGTTTAAGGAAGAACACCAAATTTATTAATTATTTTATTAAATAAATGGCATATCCAACCATCCAAGTCATGGTACCAAAGGCAGACCAATTATATTGGCACATGGGACATAAATAATAGAAGTACCTCTCCTGAGAGCTGACAATAAAATGGAGAAAATAATGGATTCAGTAACTAACAAATTGCTGCCTTTTAATGACACACAAAAATCCTTTGCTTGTTATAGCTGCCTCAGTCTGCTGAATAACAGAAGTGGACTTGCTGATTCCTACTGTTAGAATTGTGTCTGAAAGGTAAACATACATATCATTGCTTATTTCATTCTCACATACAAAAGTGAGTAATTTAGGCAGTACACACTGGCAGCGAAATATTGCCCCTCTTTGCTGCACAGTGTTGTTGCAGTAACCAAACCACAGGGCAATGCTGAGCAGCAAAAAATAAGCCACCTAGAGCAGCTTCTTTTTGTAGCATTGTAAGGGCTGTGACGCAGTCCTATGACGCTGCTTCTTCTAAAAGACGTGTGGGCGCTCAGACTACAAGTTTGTCAGGTCAGCAATTCGAGATCCCAGTGCTGTGTGATGAAATGAGCCCCCATCACTAATCCCAGCTTCTCCCAACCATAAAATGCAAGTAGATGAAAGGTACTACTTTGATGGAAGGTAACAGTGTTCTGTGCAGTCATGCTAGCCACCATGGAGTCGTCTTTGACAACGTTGGCTCTCTGGACTTAGTAACAGAGATGAGAATCACCTCCTCCAGTCAGACATGACATGACTAGATGCAGCCTCGGTGATTTGTAGGCAAGAGACTAAGTAAGGAAATGTATGGCACATATGCCATAGAGATTGTTCTTGATAGCAAAACATTGATAAGCAAGCCAAGACAAAGGCATGTTACTGTTTCCAGTCACTGATAATAGCAATAATAAATATTTTATCCCTTTCATTTCTGACATAGTAGTAGCAATTAATATGAAAAGCAGCAGCAACAGAAGAGATTAGACAAACTAAAGAGGTTCTGAAGGTCATAAGATGAGAGTTTCTCAAAACAGGAAAAATGAACAGGAATAGCAGAAACAAGAGTGAGCAAGCATTAGAAAAATATTTCTCTATATATAGTACTAGTTGGTTGTGCACCTCCAGAGAATCCTATAAATTTCACTATAAATGCTGCAAACTAGCAAAATTACATTGGTACCTTAATTGAATGCTTATAGTGTACTAGGCAAGAAACTACACAGTGGAGACCTGTCCTGTAAAGATGATTGTGGGGAAGTTAGTACAGAGCTATGTGATCAGAGTAATTCAACATAGTACAACCCTTGCTGGAAAATATGACTTTAGAGAACAAGAGCCAGATTGCATGTTTCGATGATGTGTTAAGGAAAAAAAGTTCCTGCACACAAATGACCCCAAATTCTCATTATAAAGTCAAACCAGAGACAGATTCTGATAGTGAGTGAGGAGTGATGAAAAAAATAAAGTTATAAGAATATCAGTTAATATTGTAAGCCTTAATATTGTAAGCCACTCTGAATCCCAATTTTGGGGAAAGGGTGGGATATACATATTATTATTATTATTATTATTATTATTATTATTATTATTATTATTAAGTTTACAATTATGGCACAAATAGTACTTGAGGATGACAAATCAGGGTGGCATAGGGCCCCGAACAGTCAGGCCAAAATAAAGCTGCTTCAGGCCACTTTGGAAGTGTGCTGTTTAAATGAAACATGTGTCCTAAGAGGCCAGAAGCCACACCAAAGCTAAGGACTGGTGTACAGCTTTGGAGCAGCTTCAGGCCTCTTAAGATGCATGTGTCATTTAAACAGCATACCTCCAAAGTGGCCTGAAACAGCTTTATTTTGGCCTGTCTGTTCAGGCCCATAGTCACCATTTAGTTATTCATCCAGCCAGTAACTAATCTGAAGATTTTACAAGTGGTAATGCAAATCTGTAAAATGGAAATAAAATCTTTGAATACTGAATTCATTGGAAAATTTTAAAAAATTAGTAAAAGCAAATATTTTCTGGATTTTCTGTGTTCTAAATAATATTCTGAGGCGTGAGACAGACTGCTCCAAAAGTCCAGGCTGGCGGCAGCAAGTTTTCCTGTGGAGGGATGCCACAGCAGCCAAACTGCCTGGAGTCCCTCTGCCCCCAAAAGAAGCCAGAAAAAACGGGCTCTTTTTTGGATGCCACGCGCACGTCACAAATGGCACACTTGTGACGTAAGTGACGTGCAGCAATGTCTATACGCTGCGTGTTGCTTATGTCAAGATGGTGGCTCCCGTGTGGATGGGAGGCCGGCATGATGGCGGTGGCTACACATTCTAGGGTTCCGGAGCTTGCAGTTGCCCCACTCACTGGAACCCTAGAATTGGCCTGAGAACCCATCCTGCCCATCTGTTCCAGGCCTGAGTAAGTATCATGAAAGATTCAGAGAAACAAATATCTAATCAATGTGAAAGGCAGGCATTAGAAAAATATTCAGGGGCTGCAATCATGCTACAGAATTTAGACTATAGCTTCCCAGAATGTGGGAAAATTCTGATAGAGTTCCAAAAGATACTGCAGAAATAATCCAGTTCTAGACCATTTTAATGACACTGGCTCAGTGCTAGGAAATCTTGGGAATTGTAGTTTAATGTGGCATGAGAGCTCTCTGAAAGTGAAAGTTACATGTCTCACAAAACTACAGTTCCCAGAATTCTGCAGCATTGAGCTTGGGCAGTTAAAGTAGTCTCAAACTGAATTATTTCTGCAGTATGTCTTGGGCCTTAGTTGAGCTTTGTCTTTTCAACAGACTGATCAAAACGTCTAGAATCTGTTTCCAAGTTTGAAACAAAAGTGCTGACCCATTATCTGTTGAACATGCATCTGTACATTGTTGGACTCTTTGTTGCCAACAGGAACCATGGGCAAATTATGTCTTGTTACACATATATAGAACCAGTGTGGTATAGTATTTTAAATGCTGGACTATGATTCTGGAGATCAGGATTTTAATCTATGATCAGTCATGGAAACCCACTGGGTGACCTTGGGCAAGTCACACACTCTCAACCCCAGAAACCCCCATGCTAGGATTGCCTTGGGATCACAGTAAGTTTTGAAGGCACAGCTACAGGACTCTTTTTCATTAATGGTGTAAAATGCATCCATGGGGGGCAGGAGGGGAGCCAGCATGGGAGGATCAAATGAAAAGCAGGAATCTTCTGGTGACTGCCTCATGCATTCCTTGTAAATAATGGAGGGTTCTTCATCACCCCAAAAATGCAGCACAGAGGTCGACAGAACTCCACCATTTTGGTTTTTTACTCTTATTCCCAAGATGCATCAACCAAACTAGTGGGGGGAAAGTGGCTCAGGAAGAGAGTCTTATCAAATTGTTGTGTTTCTAGAGCTGGAAGCCAATGTCAAGCAGCTTAGGATCCCATAAAAGACTACCCAGAGAACGGCAGGTGATGGAAACGGCAGCAAAAGCTTGGCATTAGCAAATCAGGCAACATGGGCATTCCAAGGCTCAATAAGGCTGACACTGATCAATGCAGCATCTTCACAGGTTTAAAGAAATATAGCCATGTAGTGGCCAATCAAGCCTGAACATGATTACAGAAGTTCATTTTATTATCTTTAACTTAAAAAATATCTATTTCTGCCACAATTTGGCTTTGGTTCCACAACAGTATGTACACCTTAGGTAAATGACAATAAAACATTGAGAGTTGCTTTGCTTTAATCTAAGTATGTATTGACTTTTAGATTTGATATATGGGTTATGATTCATTAATCAAATTTATAAACAGCTCTTAATCAAAAAGAAATCCCAGGGTAGTGCGTGCAACATTATTAAAAGACAGAGACACTATAAGAACAATGATTAAAGGGGGGGAGACGCAAAAACATTCAGCCAGAAAATGGGTCAATCAAGTTTTAAAAAAACAACAACACCTGGGCAAAAAGTTATCTTTTGATTTTGTGTCAAAAGGAGAGCAATACTGACGCCTCTTATATCTCCATTTTGTCATCAGCATTTACCTCAGTTCCTCAGGCCATGTTCCCACTATGATTTAAAGTGAATTGCTGATTGGGGCATATGACCATCATTTCCATTTGAAACCAGTTTCGATCCTAGTGTGGTCAGTTTCAATCATGATGAAGCAAATGCAAACAAAACCCCACTCTTTCATGACACTAGTTCTTTGGCAGTTCTTTTGAAAAGAATCGATTCTGAAGCATGTTCAACAAGTGGGATTGATGGATCTGAATCGCATCTGAATGGGGAGGACTAATGGCAGAGGGGTGTTTCCCATTCCTCCTCAGTTTTTTGTAGATCCACCATCCCACCCCCTCAGTGCTGCCTCTGTGCTTGTGATGTGACCTATGGGTGCATGATTCTTTTTTAAAAAAATAAAATTGATAGAAGATTTGATTCACTGATTTTGCAACTACTTGTAATTACCTAGGTGATCTGATAGGAGTTCATAGTGAGGCAAGTATAATTCCCAAGCCAGGCTGCCCGGGATGCTGCTTACATCACTGATGATGCACAGATTATTGACATGCATTTTGAAGCAGCGCAAAATAGGGGAGATGACAATCGTACCAAAAAAGAAGCAATTACAAGGTGATAATGAAAAGATCCACTTTCATATTGGGAATGACAGACCTTTTGGAATTGATTTATCAGCATGAAGGCGAATCACAAACTGTTTTAAATGTAAGTGGGAATGAGCCCTATGATTCCTTTCTAGAAAACTTTCTATATATTTATAGGCATCTACACTTCTTGTTCTAGATGGAATGGGTTATACTGTTTTGTGATGACACATCTTTCAATTAAAGGAGCAGGGTTTCTGTACTACCATGTAGAGGCATAATCTGTCTTCAAGGAATATAAATGTTGTTTCAATTCATGATCACAGTGTTTGTGAGAGAAGTTGGGTTACTTTCCCCTCACAGAAAGATTTTTTGATTAGCCCCCCCTCTAGTGAAGAATTTCACATTTTGTGGTTTGTTTTGTGTGTGTATCAGTGTGTGTGCAATTAGTAAAACATACAAGATTGAAGTATAGCTTATTCTTTTGCATGATGGAACAGGAATCTGGGAAACCAGGGTTCAAATCCCCACTCAGCCATGGAAACCCACTGGGTAAGTCACTCTTTTTCAGTCTCAGAGGAAAGCAATGCCAAACTTCCTCTGAATAAATCCTGCTAACAAAATTCTAAGATAGAGTCACCATAAATAGGAATCAGCTTGAAGGTACACAACAAACACTGAACAATGTGATAATGTGGCTTTGTCTACATAAACTAGATAGCACAGGGAAGGGGGTTGTGTACATCATGCCTTGGGCCAATCTTGTTTTTTTGTTGTTGTTGCTTGTTTTGAGTCCCCACATTAATTCCTAAGCAAGAAGCCTAATTTTGCTTTAAAAATCAGGTGTAGAAATTATATTTATATGTAATTAACCTTAATTTTAATATTTATACTTTGTGCAAATTTCAGAAAACATAAAGTAAACAAACTTTAGTATCTTGGGCTTAATAATAATTTAATTTAATTTGTTTTATTTATATACCGCTATTCCAAAGATCATAGCGGTGAACAGCAAGTAAGCTAATTAGCAAGTAGGCTAATTTGCCTCCAACAGTCGGGGTACTCATTTTAGTGACCTCGGAAGGATGCAAGCCTGAGTCGAGCTTGGGCCCTTTTGCTGGTCTTGAACTCGCAGCCATTCGAGTGAATGGCTGCAGTACAGGCATTTAACTACTGCACCACCAGGGCTCCATTAAATTCCATTGTCAGTTCTATCTTGAACTAACCAACTAGATCAATAAATCTTAAGTGTTGATTTAACATGTTTCCATTCATTCAGTGAATCTATTTTAGTTGGGACTCAGCATTGCATTTAGGCTTTGGTCTCTCACTAATGGTAGGGCCTAAATATCCTAAAGTCACCAGATCCCATGTGATAATAGGAGAAGATCATAGGGTAAATTATCATTAGTACTTGCATGGGAGACCACCAATGAATACCAAGTGTTATTGGTGGGTTACACACCGCCATGAAAGTACGGAGTCAGTCCGTACTAGGGTTAGGAAGGTGCGGTGCTTCCGCATCCCCCTAACCCTAGTACGGACTGAGTCTGTACAAAATGGCGGCTCCCCTTCCACATGGGGGCGGCGTGGACGTGACATCGTCGGTCCGCACCAGGGCGCTTAGTGCGCCCTTTCCGCAGACCAGGAAGGAGCTCCGTTTCGGAGCTCCTTCCTGGTTTGCG